>NW_011333012.1:262503-307875 GCF_000735185.1 Notothenia coriiceps
GGTCCTGGGGTGAGATAAGATGCTCTGTCACAGCCCCACTTTGTGAATTACAAAGAAGACTTTGCATGCTGCTTATTTGAATAGAAATGGTCATTGGAAAAGCAACACAACAATGTAGAAGTATAAGGTTGCTTCCGACGATTATTCCAAGGAGGATAAAGATAGCAAATAATATTCACATTATGTCACAAAAAAATTGAACCAAAGAACAATATGCAAACAAACGCAGAGATATAAAGATGGGAAGGAGGAGGAAGAAATTAATAAAGGAGAAGGCAATATGGGATACGAAAAATCAGATCGACCTCTAGAATATTATAAAGCATATATTTGTGCCCCACGATGTAAAATAAGTTATTATTCAGAACGGAGACTCGCTCTAGAAGACAAAATGACTCTCCTGATATGGCGGTGCACTGTGTGAAACAAGAATAAAATGGGGCTCACTCACCACTGGGTTGTTTTCAAAACCTTTTTAGCTTCATATCTTCATCTGCTCCAGCGGCTTCTTCTTTTTTCTTCTCGTTACTTGCTCACTTGTACCTTTAAAGTAGAGGGGAAGAGGGGGAGAGGGAGAAAAAGAGAAAGAGGGGAAAATGAAAGAGAAACATTAATGAAAGGGACTACAAAATGAACTGCCTCCTCAAGTTGCAGGGTGGGGGGAAACCGCCAAACGCTGAGATGAGTCTCCCCCCCCCCTCTCTCTCGTTCCTTCTTGCCCTTTGTGACCGCAGGACGACATTTCTTGGCCGACGAGGAGGCTTGCCGCTGATTGCCTGAGAGCGGTGGAGTGCGAATCTTCATGAAATCCCTCTTGGATTTTTTTGATCATTTTCTCCTTCACATCTCTAATGAGCCTGGTCAAAATCTGTGGGTGTGTGTGTGTGTGTGTGTGTGTGTGTGTGTGTGTGTGTGTGTGTGTGTGTGTGTGTGTGCGTGCGTGCGTGCGTGTGTGTGTGCTCATGAGCGTGTTTGGATATTCAGCCATGTACTGCATCGACATCTATGTTTGAGTGTGCATTAAAGTTAGTTTGTAGTTATTCTGTAATACCAACAAGAATTATGAGGCATACTGTATATCGACTTACATTTCGTGTTTGTACAGGTAATGATAAATGTGCTTGTGTGAGTTTCCGTGTGTACTGCACCGTACCCTCACTCGATATTCTGTCAATATTCTGGGTCAGGTTTGCAGCTGTGGGCAGTCATGAGTCCACCCTAAGGAGTTTCCACTTAGCAGCAGAGGAAGGTTATCTCCAGTGAAAGGTCAGAGGAGCTCATCATTACTCTGCGCCTTGAGTCTCCTTCTAGATAACGATATGAATATCATTGCTTGAATGCACGACAGGGGCATGATCAATTAATATGGATACTATGGCTTCTACAGGAGAGCACTACATGGCCTGTTGCGGTCGAGATGTGAAAATACAGAGTTTTAAATGTAAGTATATGTTGAAAAAAGGCAGTTTGAGTGAAATACAATATTTATGCAAAGGTATGCATAGCAACATCACATCAGTATGCAGAGAGAGTGCAAGTAATGAGAACGCATAATTCATAACAAGTGCAATGCCGATGTTGTGATATCCACCAGGCACAACGTGAGCTCACTGTATGTTTGCGTGTTATTGAATATGCTTAAAAAGTGCTTTGATTCTTTGACCAATCTTAATCATTTTGGAATATAACTTCCACTTGCAGATCAAATGAACTACTTTCTCAACCGGTCCTTTCAAAATGTATTTTGATAAGACAACTATGCTGTGCTGCAGCGTGAACAATTGAAAAGTTTGGCAGCAGAAAAGACAACTTCCACTGGCTCCTATCTTTCCTCAGCCTGATGTTATTGGCTTCCCTCCTCCTCTCGCTCCGTCTTTGGCTCATGAACTGCCCGCTGCTTGTAGACAGTCTCCCAGCATCCTCTATGGGCATTATTACCTCGACGGCTGACGGTCAACATGATCCTTTATTCTGGCAGGCCACTGGGGTCAGGTCGGCCCGCGCTGGCCAATCAGTGTCAGCTAACAGGCTGGCTGCAGAAGGATCCCCTGATACACTGCAGCACGGGGTAGAGTATGAAGTGTATGTGTATGTGTGTGTGTTACTACAAGAGTTTGTGAATATGTTATAGGGCACATGAGGACAAATGCACCTCTCATGCACCTTTAAAACATGTCTAGAAATAAATGCACATGTCCCTGAATACACATGAGCAGGCATGCATATATATCAGTGGGAGAAAGAGGGGGGAAAGTGAGGCAGATTCTGCAATACTTCCTCCTCCCACACGCCTGGCTGCCAAGACGAGCGTGGGGGAATTTGTTTAATGTACAGCATTTATTCACTGTACACACGCTGTTGCACTACCGCTTCCTGCGTCGCATGAGACACTCCCTTGGCTGGGCGAGTCGCCATCAATAAGCTGGAATGAAGGGTAGGCGAAACAGCACGGAAACTAAAACGCATCTTAGATAAACAAGATAATATATATATTGCCTGATATCCTCACAATAGCATGCAGGTGAGAGCGGGATGCTTTGTGTTTTTTTGACGTGGATCGGGGGGTTAAGTTATGCTTGGTCCACTCATGTGGAAAGCAGCTCCGGTTTGTTTTCTCATGACCCTGCAACATATTGGCATTGACTTTAGTAACCGTGCTAAGACAGATGGCCGAGCATCATGGTGCATGGCAAAATTGGAAATGAAAACATGCGTGCTCAGAAATGTGTCCACGTCTTTTCTCTCCAGCAACGTGACCACATAGGGTACATTCAGGACAAAATAAGGAACTTTCACTCGCTGAGCAAACATGAACAAATAAAAGCCAAAAGTAAGAAAACACAAGGCTGACCTACTCTGTGCAAATGTCAACAGGTCTGCAACTGGAGAAGTATAAAGAAACCTTGGATGATGAAATGAAACACAGTTTTTGTTTTAATGTGAGAAAAATAAAATGACTTTTTTCTCTTTAAATGAGAATGTTGCCATGGTAACAACTCTCTTCCTTTCCTATCCTCACCTCACCCTCACCCATGTACCTCCTTGCTCTACATTGTTCGATAAAAGGACTGATAGGCCCTAAAGCAATTCAAAACCCCATCTTCATTGGAGTAAAGGGAAGAGAAGAGTACAGAGCAGATGACAAGAGAATAGCGGGAAAAATAAATAGGTTTGAGGCACAGAGAAAAGGTGGGTGGAATGGAAAAGGGGCATTGTGAAGTTGAAGAAATCGATAGGAAGGGAAGTGTCAGGGAGAAAAACGAGAGGAAAAGCTGGAGGAGGATGAGTTCAGCGAGAGGAGAGCGGACAGTGACAGGAAAGGAGAAGATAAGTCAAGAGGAGAGAGGAGGAGTCAAGAAGGGACAAGTTGAACGAGAGGAAAGCAGTGAGGAAACGACAGGTGAACACAAGCCAAGGGAAAAGACGGAAGAGAAGACAGGCGGGGAGAGGAGAAACTTGGAGAGTGGTAAGGATGAGCAGAGAGGAAAAGACAAGAGAGGAGATAATGGGAGTGGTGACGAGAGAACGAGCCAAGAGGAAGAGAATGGGATAGAAAGGAAATGACAAGTCGAGATATAAGATCAGGAAACGGAAGAGAGGAAGGAAGTCGAAGGGAAATGAGGAAACAATAAAGCTTAGATACTGCTTCTGTATATGTGACTAATAGAGATTTTAAGCTCTTGGCAGCTGGGTACACACTTGGAAATCCAAATACAATCATTTATTGACTTTAATCCTTTTGCTTAAAGAAATGCCAACAAATTAAGTTATATTCTTTTCTGAAAAAGATAGGTTCTTTAGGACCTTGGTAGACTAAAAACACTAGACTGGTTTTCTAGGAAACTGATATGAGCATGGAATGTTATCATTCCTTCCTTCCGGAAAAACATCAGGGATGAAGAAGTGATACGATTACATCTCTTTGACACTATTCACCTCGAAAGGATTTCACAATTATATGGCAATGTCTGAAAGTCTTTCGTCGTTCAATACAGAAACAAAGTCAGAGAAAGAACAATTATATGATTGAAGCATCTTTGCTCATATCAAAGATTAAATAGCATCAATTAATTTCATTGTAATTCATACAACAGAACAAATTGGCAGATTTTTCTTATGGCCCCAGCCTTCCTTTCTCGACCATTATCAAAGAGAGATGCACTTGGAATGTACTTAATGTATTAATAAAATCACCTTACCCCTTACAGTGCATTGAACTGGGTTAAGCTGCATTTTCTATGGTAGCATACAATCTTTCAATTTATGCATTTTTGTATGACCTTTTGCGTTCTTATTCATTCAGTGGTCACACTGTGCAGCTGTCAACATCTGTTTCTCCTGTATGTCCTTGAACAAGCCTCTACCTGATCTTTAACTTTAAGCTGCTCTGGTTAAGTGCATCGGCTTAATGCGGAAAAATGCAAATGTAAATAAGCAAAATCGACTTCATGGAAATTACTGTTTCAATTCAAAGCCATTTAGCAAGACACTGAGGCACCAGCCGAGGCCCCTTTGGAGCTGACAAAGAAATAATGAGACATTCATTGAATAATAACCTCCTTTAGTCATTCCAATGCATTCCAATGTACTCCAGGCAACATTCTGACCCATAAAGGCCTGCAAATGACCAAATGCCTACATGTCTTGCTTGTACTCTTCCTTTGTTTTATATCGTTACGTATACACCAAGCAAGCATGACAATGGTTTAAAAGGTCTATGTAATGGATGTATTAAGGCACGTTAAATTGGCGAAAGTGTTTGGTTATTGTCGCTATAGTTACAAGGCCTTCACTTAAGCCCCTTAAAGTGAATCTGACCTTAGTTTAAAGTGTTGGTCTTGTGCCTGAATGAGCACTTTGTTGACTTTACCAATTTCACAGCAGTTAGAATAAAGTAAATGTTGAATTGGTACTAGAATAAACGTGCAGAGAGGGAGTTTAATGCACATTGTGTATGCCATCTAAGATAACTGTAATAACTATTATTCCAGTCATCATCTTTTCTGCAAAGAAATTGTTTAATAAACCCTGTTAGCCAATTTTAGGTTTTTGAAGAGATTGATCTAATTTCTCAAACATTTTTTCATACATCAGGAAAAGGATTTTTGCCTTGGAATGAAAGCGGGGCGGTAGAGGTTATTAAACCAACAGACTTTCCCTGTATTACCAGTTTTTATTTATTCAAAATGTGCTGATGAACGCATACTAGTCCAGTACAAGTATTTAGATAAAGCAAGTGAGCAAATACAATTAAAAGCTGCAAGTCTATCAGTGTGTTCCAGTCCCCTTTTTTCCTTTCAGTCTGCTGTCCTTGAACTGAGGAACACCTGATTCAGCTGCAACTAAGATGCACTAAAAACTGTTTAAACTCTATTGCATTATCATGGATTATAAAAACAGGGTTAATGACTTCCTGACCACTCAAATGTTTGTTATTTTATATTAAACTGTTGTATCCTGCGGTCTTCAGACTACCATTGTAATATGGATCTGAGAGGAATAATTATAGTTACACAAATGTTAAATAGAAAAGTCAAAATATAAAATCTAGTTTCCTGTGAAATAGTTTTCTGAATGCCTTTGTGTAACAAAATAAGTGACATTGACAAGAGTAGCCTTCAGAAAAAAACTCACACTCAACAAGAGAGCCTTTGTCCTGCAACCTCATTATTCTCTACGACTGCAAACTAATCCCGTACCTCTGTGCTCTGTCGGAGAACCTCCACGCACTCAAATACCACCATTCTCAGATGAAACACTCCAGCAATGAGCCACTCTGACTGAAGTTTCATTAGTGGGGCCTGTTTTGTGCAGAGAAGTGCAAATGTGCCCATTATACAAACGTCCCCTCAGCAGAGCCCCAGTCATAATAACTGCCATGGTTAAAAAGTCTATGTGGTGACCTGTGTGAAGAACACCTGCACATGCAAGGTAGAGCTTGCTTAGATTTGGTGTGAGGTCATGCGTGTAAGTTCTTTTGCATGTATGGATTGGACAATTCTGTGTGTGTTCTTATTCAATGGTGAGTAAGTGTCTATCGGCATGCTGTATGCAGTGACTGATATTCAATTAGTGCACCTGCCACCCCTACACGGCCTGGCATTCCAGCGCTCCGTAAATCAGCCCGTCTGACAGCACACAGGTCGATATTAATATTAACGCCTCCATAAATAATGTTATTGTAGGCCCTCATGTTAATGGTTCATGATATGGTGGCCATGATAAAGTACAGTGCGTGTTCTATTGTGAAGGAGCTGGGATATAACAGGGACAGAGAGCGAGAGATATAGACGGACTAAATCCCCTTCCATGTCCTTCGATAGGGACGTTGGTGACATTGGTTTGGAAAGGCGCCGAGCTGGTCACAGCTGTGTTCCCAAGCCTGGCTGGCTAGGGGGTGGGGAGGCTGTGTGTGTGTGTGTGTGTGTGTGTGTGTGTGTGTGTGTGTGTGTGTGTGTGTGTGTGTGTGTGTGGGGATTGGTTGGGGGTTAGAGTGGGAGGCTGTTGGTACTGGAAACAACGGATTAATTATTATAAATCGTCTCTCAGGCCACATGTTTATGGCTGCTACTCAAACTGTTGCCTGACTATGCGATTTCCATCTCGTACACTGCATTGTATTCGACTAAAGAGGGCAAGGGTAGAGTAAAAGAAAGGCTTTGCTGTTTTGTGACAATTGCCACTATTTCATTCTGACAGCAAACATATCATTGTTAAGTCTTTATTCAGCTGCTGCAAATCACCAGATTAGCAACTAGCTGAAAGTGATGACTGTTGAGACTATGGGCTGTTTGAAAAGTCTGCTTTCTTTTTTTAGAGTCCAAAGTTTCAATACTTCTGTGAAATTGGCATTTATTTTTCCTTTTAACTTCCTGCCTGGAATGTTGCATAATAAGTTTTCGTTTCACTCTGCCCTGCTTCGTTGCCACATAGTTGCGTGTGATTCTTCAAAGTCACTTCCCAGTACACACACTCTTCGGGCCTTTGAACAGCTGGTTAAATTGCAGATATAAAGAAAAATTCATCAAGAGTTGCTTAGAGAGCAGTTTTACTCATTGACATGCTCCTCCACACAGATGTTGACTGAACTTGCAGCATGCAAATTCAAACTAATGATATTACAGTCACAAGTTACAAGCGTCTCCAAACCATGTGTTGGATGTGGTATCATTTGTGGCCTCAGTTTCAGCACACATGGAAATTCATGCCGTCAGAGGTTAGCATTGTCAACAAATGATCAAAAAGTCTATAATAAAAAAAATCATTACATTTTAATTCCCATATCCCATGTCTATATGCTCCTTCTTTATACAATGTTGAGAAATTAAACGAAAAAAAAGATTATTAAACACAAATCACCTCGCAGGCAACGGCTCGCAAAATAATTAAATGAATGAATAAATCACTGCGGAGAAATATTAATCAGCTCTCATGCTCATCTGCGAGGGAGGAGGCGGCTCATGCACTGCATGGTGATTGGCGGGGAGAGTGACACACACACACACACAAATCATCCAATGTATTATTACAGTCATTGTGGATGATTCTGGGTGAGGAGTGAGAAAGAAAATGGGTAAGAAATGGGGAGGTCAGAGCAAGCAAAGTGACACACACACACACACACACACACACACACACACACACACACACACACACACACACACACACACACACACACACACACACGCCCTGGACCAGGGGTTTTGCAAAGCCCGGATCATCCCCACTAATCCACACTCATTAAGGATGAACTCCATGATAGCGTGCCACCACCAGCAGACTCCATTCCCCCCTCTTTACCCCACTTTCACCCACGTACACACTCACCCTACCACCGTGGATAAGTGGCAGCTTTAAAGGTGAATTTAATAAATTACTGCAGATTGTTGCATGCATGTTTGTTGCCGCTACTTATGTAAACAGAACACCTGCCACACCTGTCAGCAGTAATCAGGCCCGGCTTAATTAAAAGCGACGAAGCTTTTATTTCAGGTGACGTGCGTTTGACCGAGGGAAGTTGAGCACTCTTCACTCGACTCTTCAGAGAAGTGTGTCTTCAAACGGACGAGGAATTCAAGATGAGACAAGCTGCGGGGTGACAGAGCTGGTGAATCCCTTTTTTTCTGGTAAAATGTAAAAGGATTCAGAGTTTTAGCAAAACTTCAAATAAATTATTCAAGCACTTTTATTGTTCCTCCGGATAGAGAAGAAATTGTTTCTGCTCCCAACAGTTTTTACCCCAGGATTGCAACATAAATAGAATGTTCTTCCTCAGCGCTCCTCTGAATCGCTGAGAAGGTCACTGCTGAGAGGAGTCTACCTACAAGCCCCTTGGGCTGAACAAAAACTGCCACACGGATACTTCCTTTCCAGCCCTCTGCCTCTGAAATAACTGTCCCTGTGTGGTGTTCTTAAATAAATTACAGATATGCTATCCTCCCAAGATGTGATCTCTGTTCTTCAGCGCAAATTAAACATTTAAACCCATTTAGGTTGGTGCTCAGTGTAACTTGAAGCAGTGTGGTTGCAAGGGGCGATATCCAGCCAGAGTTCTGTCGCAGCAGTACTTAGAAGTGATGCTTGTTGCTCTGGGGCCCTGCATCCGGAGAGGAAGCAGAGTGGCCTTGATGCGAGAGAGAGAATATATCATGTAACTAAAAGGTCACAAGCTTGATCGCACAACACAACAGTGTTTCTACCCGAAGCTATCGCGTCAAAGTGTCAAGGCACTATAGTCAGAGACGCTCTCTCCGTTTGACCGCCTCAAATTAAACATAACTTCAAAGGCTCATCTTGGAGGATGATTGAAAAATGTGTCAGTTTTATTTTCAAGCAGCCTTTTTTCTTATCAAAGTCACACACATACTTGTAAAATTGAAACAATGACCTTGGTCACATGATGAATGGTAGAAATGTGGGCTTGAGTTGCTCAACTTAGCTTATACCAAGACGAGCTGGAATTTATTTTACGAATCGCAATAAACATCCAAAGCTGTACAGACTTTTAACTCAGAAGTAAGTCCACAGATCTAAATGTTTTTTTTCTGAGCTCCAATTGTCATGTTTGAGAATAAAATGATTTATAGAAGCCAGGAGAAATAATACCAAATAATTACAGCAATTATAATCGCTCGAATCAAATCATAATCTAAATTAATTCATGTGTCCTTCCAAAGACAATGGCAGCATGAAAACAGAAATGGGATTACTACCAATCTGTAACGCTTGATTATTAAAAATAAATAGCCTACAGTGTTGAAAACACCATAGGATTGCTTTGGAGGTTTGCAAATCATGAAAGCACATCCTATTTATCTTGTATTTTAGGGATGGTCGAGGACCTTAAAAGCTAATTATGTGGGAACTCTTTACAAAAACATAATCCAGTAGAACAGGAGACACTGTGTGAAGTCAATGTCCTCTGATCATTAAGCAGCAGAGGGCTAAATGAATTAGTTTGGGTGTGTGTGCATTCTTTGAGGGGAGGGGTTGGAGCATTTAATAGACCCAGCCTCACTATGAACCCAGAGAAAATGTTTTGTCATTTGACCTTCATTAACATCTTCTATTCATTGCTCCAATTCTGGAGATAAATCAGGAAATGGCTCCTATTGTATCTTCCAGTGGCGTGCAGTAAAGCATATCCCGGTACCTGACTTTCATTAGCCTTTGTCTCTTTAAACAATAAGCAGAGCCTTGATCGAACACAGGTTTTAGAAGGTATTTGTCTTTGGAGGACCCAACTAACAGAAATGAAGAGGCGATCTAGCAAAGACTCAGAGACAAAAACAAACCTTGATGTTGTAAGGTGAGGTGTGTGGAAAAGAGCAACACCTCTAACAAAGATAGTGGAAAGAGAAGACGAGGGGAAAAATATAAAGTCTCTTTGGGAGCCGAAGACTTTCCAGAGGGGGTCGTCTTCCCACCATTGAAGCATTGCTGGATTAACCCAATCAGAGGATTAATCAGACTTGAAACATTGGTGGCACCTTTATCTGCCGGTGCATGGCAGCAGAATTAGGATCCAGAGTACAGAGACGGCGTTCCCACAACCTCTCTGCTTGCCAAAAAACCCTCAGAGACAGAGGGGAATTAGAAGCTCCCAGCTTACCCCATCTGACTTTTTGAAACTGGGTCCCTCTTGCAACCGTCTCATTATCATTAAGAGCTAGAGTCCTGCATGTCTGCTCTACTGGAGGCGTATCAGGCAAGACAAGGGACATGTATGTTGGGTTGGTATAATCGACTTCATCTTGAAAAGATTGTAGCATCTTAAAAACGTATCCGAGGAGCAGGATCCACCCAGCAGATCCCTTTCAACAATGCCTTGCATGCATGCTAAATCTCAAAGGTCAGCACTCAGCTGTGATTTTAGCATCTTCAACACAACAGGCATCAGATTATCAGCCACTATTAAGTACAATCCTCCATCCTTGCAGGGATTTAAAGACGTGGTGAGCCGATTGCCCTCGAAACCAGCAGAAATTAGCTCTCGCTGTGCCATGTTTGCCTAACCCTTTAATAAAGGATCAAATCTGTGAGAAGGCCAGACGCTTTATTTTTTAAGCCCGTGACCACATGTTCATGAGCAGCCCTTGAAAATTTGGCTGACAGAAAAAAGGTATTTGCAGTCGATCTACATTGAATAAATAAATAAAACGTAATACTTATCCGTCTCCATCTGTCTGCCTTAAATTTTGCTGCAACTAATCCCAACACCTAGGCTCAGCAAAGAGAAAAAACAGGACTGTCGCCCATGAGGAAAAAGCAAGAGAAGCCTGCAGTGTAAACAGGGAGGCCAGCATTGATCCCAGCTCTCTGGTAGCCAGGTCATCGATTGCAGGATGCAGCTGTGATACTTGGCACACCTTGCTGACTCCAACCACAACTTTGAATCTACTGCTAACAGCAAGCATTTTTCACCTTCCTTTTGTCAGCTGACCAAGTGATTCAGAGAAGAGGGAAGGGGGAGGGATCCTACACCATCCTCTTATAATTGTGTGGGAACATCATTTTTCAATCGCAGCTTTGCTTCCCCATCCCCAGGAGACACTTTTCTCAAACAGTAATCATTATGTTATGGAAGCGGCTGCCGGGCACAGTTGTACATGCAACAGGAGCCAATGAGCAGAGGCTTACAGTCCTTGGGGCTTCACAGGCGCACATATGGGAGCGCCATTGTGGGATTGTGAAAAAGAATGAAAAAAGTGGAAGTGAGCGAAAGCACAGACCCATATTTGATCTTTTATTCTCCCTGGAGATTTATCGATCCTGGAATCTTGTCAAGGCTTATTTTGCAGGGTTAAGTAAAACACAAACATCAAAGATCAACTTGTTTTTCTCCACAGCCCTCCTTCACAAGTGCCCTTCCTACACACACTGTTCTATTTAAAGATGTGTATCTCCCAACATTCAATATGAATACACTTAAAAGAGCATGTGAGAGGAGAGCTGAGCGAAAAAGCACTTTAAACAAGTAACGTCAGGATGCACCTAATAGCCGTCTGATCAGCAAGTGTTTCATCTTCGCCACATTATCTCCAAATTCAATAATGGTTCTTCAAACACTCTGTTGTGTCTAAACTCTCTTGCAATTGATGCATCCGGGCTCCACTTAGTTGGTATTCCACTCCTGTTGCTGGTGTCCCCTCTGTGTCTCCCTAATACTTGCCAAAAGGAAGCCATAATATATTTAGAACTGATGCACGGACATTGATGTCTGGTGGGAAAATTAGAGGCTTCTCTGTCAATGTACAGCCAGTCTTGTTATTGACTCTGACATATTCTGGGATGCTAGTGATAACAACTTGACAAATGGGCCCCACTCTTCCTCCTCCAAATAACACTTTATCTCTTTATGTCCCCCCCATCACCCACCTCTTTCAGATTATTTTCTGTGATAGGATATTACATTCTGGCTGAGTACAACCAGGAAGTGCTGGTAAGGATAGAATGGCATTGTGGGTATGGTATGAAGATCCTGTGCTATGGTAAGGAGAATAGAGATCCAAAATGTCCACAACAAATGCGAGGTAGACGTCATTCCTGTCACTTTGAATTAAGCTTTCATTGCTTAGAAATTAAGACTCAGTGAACACACATTTAGAGTCTGAAGGGGATAGAATTACAAGTGAACATATAGTCGAATAAGAGTGGAATCATTTACTCACTAATATTTGGGAATATGTCAGTGAATACCAAGATAATAACCTGGTCAAAGATGGAACAGGAAGAACGCAAACGCCAATGGATGTTTACAATACACAGTTTTCCTAACAACATAAATGTCAAGCATTATTTGCATTTGCAGTAAGTTAGCTAAGATAACATTGTTAAACCTTTTTCAAACCTATGTTAAGAGGACTCTATAGAGTGGTGCAGGGATGACGTATTTACCCGGAAATAATCTGCGCATGGGTTCCCTCGACAAAAAAGCAATGGGATTTCTCCATAGGATTTTGGAAAATAGCTCGAAATAAGGTCTGTGGAAAGCGAACCCGTTTTATAAATGCACTTTTTGTTCAGCCGGATAATATCCACATGTCTACCCTACTTTTATAATTTTCTAATCATAAATCTAATCGCCAGAAGCAAAATGCTAACGTTATGCTATAAACGAACTACAGCAGGGTCGCTGCTTCAACATCACCCAACTTAAGATCCATATTCAAAAATACAGATTAAAAATGGTACAAGTTGAAACTTTTGTTTTAACAGTTTGCAAGAGGCAGGTACTTGCTTTCAAGCAGATCAGTGCAAACTAACTTAGCGGGAGTGTTTACGTGTTCGGTGTAATGACGTACAACGGCCTCGACAACTTCTGTAGTCCTATTCAGCCACATGTTAACAACCATTGTTTTTCAGACACGTAAACTCTTCAAAAATCATCAGGGGTCACTGCTGATGTATTTAATGTCGTAGAACAAAACGTGATCCGTCTCTTCAATTTGTGTCAAACACAGATCTTATTTCCAGCTATTTTCCAAAATCCTATGGAGAAATCCCATTGACTCTGAGACGAGGGAACCGGTAGTGATGAAATGCTCACTCACTTCCGGGTCTTAGGACTCGTCACTGCACCACTCTATTGGGTTGATGTCACATCTAGTCAATGTTTCTGATTGACTTCTATATAATTGAAAAATTCATTTTAAAGAGCGTCAAATGAGATGACATTAATTCAAACCTCATAAGTATTTTGCTGTCAAACTCTGTATATATTTAAAGCACTTTTTGCCATACTTTCTATAATCACGGTGCTTGCCAATCCCCATTTTGAAGTTGGATGTAATTTGTCCCAGGTTGTTGACATGGAGTCTGGTTTTAGTTCTGAACTGAGCTCTTGGCAGATGTCTGGACTCAAACTCGATGACATGAACGAGATGATTCCCACTTCTGGATCCTCTATTTGGGACTGTTGTGTAGACAGTGATGTGGCACACAGATGCCTTTGTTTGCCAATGCTGAAGTGCACACTCTCCAGAAAACACTCCTTTTTGTCCACACTCAACTGAGAGTTTTCCTCTTGTCAGTATTAGGGCTACAACTCACTGTTATTTTCATTGATGAGATTCTGGCAATTGCTTTCTTGATTTAATAGTCGTATATGCATCAGAAACTACTGAAAAAAGAAAATTGTTAAAGTCCTATTGGTCGAGAAATATCTTACAGTTGCAGCAATCTACTCTTCTTATTCTTCTAATTTCAGTTTTTTACTCATTTGTTTTACATCAGGTTACAAATAGGCCTGAAATATACACAGGGTACACATGAACAAACAGAGCTACGGGTCGCCCAATGGTTCTGTACCTGGTACCAGGAAGTGAACCGGCACCTCTCCACCTACCAAAATAACTCTGTACTTGATCCAATCGGGGCTTGAACCGGCGACCCTTCAGTTCCCAAACAATAACATGTACCTTCTGTCCACACAGGTAACTCCACATCTGTGAAGGCGGCCTGCTACATCCTGATTGGCGTTGGGGCCTTCTCCATGCTCATGGGCTTCCTCGGCTGCCTGGGGGCCATTTACGAGATCCGCTGTCTGCTCGGCCTGGTGAGTGACACTACACATGTCTGAATGTATGTACACTCTGATCATTTAAACATGATGATGAGTAAGACAGGCGATGTGCTAGTGGAAGATTTATTGTGTAAGTAGTTGGACTAACTTCTCCTAAAGGACCAAAAACAGCTCTCTGCCTAACTTAATGAGTTTTCAAGTATTCCAGCGGGCTTTCAAAATAAAAGCCCCAGAAAGAATCTTAATCCTAACAGGAAGCTCAAGATTAGTTTTTATTCCAAATAAAAGCCCGAACAAGTATCTTAAGCCTAACGGGAGGCTCATAGAGTACATACAGTAACTCTTTACCATATATACAGCAAAGAATACAACTATTACAGAATGTAGTTACTGACTTGTCAGGCTTCAATATGCATGCACACACATACCACTTTGAAGTTGGTTCATTTATAGTTGCTTTGTTGCCATTAAGATCTCTTTTTTTAAAGGTTTTACGGGGCTCCTGCTGCACCAACATGTTTTACCACTCCGATGTTTCACATGAGTTTACCATCTGCTGTCTCTCCGCAGTACTTCACCTGCCTCCTGCTGATCGTCATCGCTCAGGTAGTAGCCGGCGCCCTCATCTACTTCCAGAAGGAGACGGTGAGTGATGTCACTTCCTCTTCCTCTGTCCTAGATTTCATTGAGTGGTGCAGTAATGATGTATTTTTGAAGGCCAACCCTGAAGTTAGCGTCCCAAGTCCTTGCACGCGAAAATAGCAATTGCATTTTTCAAATTGATTTTTACAGAGAATTAGCTCAGTGCAGAGTCCTGCACGGGTCTGATTTTCAAGACCCGCTCCCGCCCGCACCCGCGACGTCCAATACCGAACCCGCCCTGCTACCCGCTCATATTGCCAATTAGTTCCGCAAACCGACCCGAACCCGCATATCCTATGAGCAGTGAAGACATGCAATTATTAACACACGCAGTTGCATATTTGGTTCAAAAAGCGTGTGATGTTAATAATTTCATAATACGACCTGGTTCTTTTCTCTATCTAGGATGACACCAAAAACCTCCCAGTCGTTGGATTTCGCTCTTGAGGAAGAGTTATTGACAAAGCTGTATTCTTCTTAAGAGAGCTTCGCAGAAGTAAAAATCTAACGTAACTGTTGCATGCCTTCATGTCACCACTGCTAAGCTGAAGGTGGCAAATGTTCGACGTGACGTTTAGTAATCTCTTTTAGTCTTAAAGTTTTGCACATTCACAAGTTGGGTATTTACTGACATACTTTATGTTGTACCACATAACGTGAAAATCGGTTAAGATTTGTCAACCACAGACCTTATTTTGGGCATATAGCTACAACCTCAAACAAAAAAGTTAGGAGGCGTGCGAACAGGAATCGGTAGCATGCCAAATCATTTCTAGTTTTTTAGGACTCATTCCTGCACCATTCTGACAGCTTCATGGGAGTTTCCCCCCTTGTTTTCTTTTGTTAGTTGAGTCGATTCCGACTAGTGGAATGAGAAGGGTTGCAGAACACTTATCAGAAACAGGTTTATTGCCAGGTAGGTTCACACATACGAGGAATTTGACTTGATCTCATGGTGCATACATAGAATATAAAACAAAAAATGTTTAAGGACACTGTAATAAAATGTAGTTAAATGGCAATAAAATAAAGCAGTAATTTACAGTGAAATAGAGTGCAGTGAATAATAGAATCTATTATTCACTGCACTCTATTTCACTGTAAATTACTGCTTTATTTTATTGCCATTTAACTACATTTTATTACAGTGTCCTTAAACATTTTTTGTTTTNGACGTACCATAACGCCATCATATTAACTGTTGTTATTGCCTAAATAGTTTCAAGAAAAAAGAGGGAACAAAAGAGTTAATTATTTGTACATAAATATTTCTAAATATAGCATTTTTGGTATTTTGTTATTGCAAGAGCTTTTCAAAATGGTAACTTGTCAAGATAAGCAGATATAGCCGCCCTATAATCGTATGTATAACATAATGAATGTGATACAAAATGTCGAGATCCCATTATTCCATGACATTTGAATGCCCATGTATCACAATCCCTACCATAACTACATGATTAGATTACAAGGTTGTTCAATAGTCTCCACCCTTGATAATCCCTAAAACAGTCTTTCAAGCGGAAGTCTTTCAAGTGGCTCTGTGTGCATTTTGGAGTATTTGGCAAGCCTCTTGCTGGGGTTAAATACCTTCTTCCTCCATTGATCTTTTTTTCATGTTTCACTGGCATTGGTGAGGCCCACAAATTAACTTGATTGAAATGTGGTAGCTGGTACAAGAGGTCAGAAACGGGGTTAACAGCTATCGTGATTAAGCCTCCTTCTCACCCAGCGTGCCACTCCACAAGAATCACACAAGCGTATCCCACCAGGTATGAGGTGACGACTATGCAAAATGCTTAAACATCCAGGCATTTCCACTCTGAGTCAGGCTCTCACTCCCAACTGTATCAGCATGAGAGGAGAGGGGAACTCAAGCATTGACACATACAAGTGTACACAAGCAGTACACACACACACACCTATCTCAGCCTCAAGGTCAGGCAGTATTGGCAAATGGTAAGATAAAAACAGCTCTGGCAGCCATGGAGTAGTCTGAGATAACATCACCTTGAGCACCACATGACACCAAAAAGCGGCTATGTATTTGGCTATGTATTTATTTATATTGGTGCTTTTTCCTTTTAAAGATCCTGTCTTCTTTTCATGATATTGAGACAAATTGCGTCGTGGCCATGAAAGCTACTCTGCTGATTAACTCTTCTCGGATGGCTTTTTATCTGTTGGCATTTGATGTACGACATCTTTGTAAGGGCTACGGTCGAATGCAATCACGGGCCCTTTCATTGCAGGGGCCCCCCTTGGATTGCCTGCTAGTTCTCGAGGGAGGCCATCCCTCAGAAAATATTGACTGTTGGACAGTGAGGGCCTGAGTGTGTATCAGGACAGGCTGCTTTAGAGAGAAATTGCAAATGTCTTTGTGTGTGAGTGTACGTGTGTTGTGCCTGTCTGTCTCCATGTACTAATGGAGAAATAGGAGGACAGAGCCACACAGAGGGCAAAGGTCAGTCGTCTTGTGAAAGGGAGAGAGGAAAATTCCCTTTTCTTCGATGCATTGCTCCCAAATGCACCCGCTTTCCAGTCTGTTTTCCCTCACTGTTGATAGCCTACACTTCCAGATATGTGAGGAGCTCCCAATATTTCAAAGAGTTACAGCTCACCTGCTGCATTCTTATCCTTCAGCAAATGTCTCTTTTACTGACCAAGCAGACCTTTCCAATCCTTTTAACATGCCTCATTCATGGAAACTACATTAACATTGTCATGCGAAAGATGAAACTTAGCCACATTTTAAACAAGGCCTCATTCTTGTTCTCATCCACCATTTTCTGTGAGTTTTTCTTTTTCTAATTTTCTGAGAAGTGTCAGGGTTGCTTGACTGAGGGCTACTTTCACAAATCAAAGCATAGCGTCCCCAGGGTGAATGTTTATGCTCTTGCCTGCTGTTTATGTCTTAAAACAGTAATGCGCAAGATAAAGTGCATTGAGTAGTTTTAATATGCTTGTTACCGAATATAATAAAACGGCACCAGTGGGACTGAAATATTTCCCTCAAAGACATTTCCAACATGGTGAAAGGTTATGCTCTGTCACCCAAAAGTCACCCAGCTTCCAGAAGGATGCCTAGTGGGATGTGGACCTTTTGACTACCTTTTATAGGTCACACTTGTCATGCACAGTCCCATGCTGATACTGAACTGAATATCAAGTGACAGTCATATGAGGAGTGTCAAGGGTTAATCTATCGTTTGGGTTCATGTTAAAAAAGGGTCAGCTTAAGGTTGTGGTAATGCAGAAAAAATAGATCCCCCTGTTTGACTAATGACCCGGTTTATTGGTTTGCAACATTGCAGCAACACAGTACAGGCACGTTTGTACATTCATATGTTGGAGCATGGACGACAAGATGTTTGGCTTCTTATTTAGATCTTGCGTTTTAGGAGCTGCATTTGCAGGTTGTCTTCAGAAAAAAACGAATAGTTAGCTTGGGTCAAAATCCAAGTAACTTGGACTCGTTAAACCGCTGTTCATCTTGTTGATGGACATCTGATCATTGGTCGTTTTAAAAGGCAATTTCCAATAGCATCTTTTTTTGTTTACTTTTTTAGTTTGATAATCGTTGAACTTTCTGTTAAAGGCCTGTTTTGCACATATAAGTATAGTATGTGAGAACATGGTGTTATAATTGTTCAAATATGTTGAATGAAAGACACCAAAGCCCCTGCATCCACAAATGGATTGAACCACCACCTATACACAACAGGAAAATGCTTGTAAAGCCACACTTAATATGTTATTGTATGGTTCAGGGGATATTTAAACATGCACAACTGCTCCTCAATCAGGAGTATGATGCTCTACTTGCTTGTTCAGTGTACATTTATCAGGTCAAGAACATCAGCATATTGCCAAAACAGTGAAACTCAAAGGAGCTGTTAGGATACACATGGGGCTAACGGCTGGGGCATGAAAGTGGCCAAGAGGCAAATACGGTTGAATTGAAGTGGAAAAACAGTTGTATTTGCTTAAATGAAGCCTTAGACAGCTGGTGTAAGTTTATCTTACAAAGACACAGTCACTAGCTAACACACATTAATCCCCACCAGTGCGATTAGCTTTCTGCTTGAATGACAGTAATTATCGCTTTAGTCTTGACGTGGAGACACCGACACTCTTGATGTCTTTGTTGAAACTGAAGTGAGAGCCCTTTATCAATCGCCCACACAAGCCCTACACTGCACAACACACTTGTCGTGCTAGATGTGCCTTTCATTGCATTTTTGTGTTAACTCTACATTAATGAGAGATCATTTATAGGAGTTATCTAATAACATTTATAAAACGGACAAGTCAAATCAAGCAATCTGATTGGTTCTTAGCCGTGATATAATGAGCATATACCACGGCCTGTCGTGAGCTATTGCTTAAATATAGATAGAGATATAGCGTATACCAGTGTTTGAGTCTGGCACTGACTTTCCTAATATTTCTATATACTGAGTATAACTCTTTTACACTGACATTATTCTGTCAGACAAGTATTGCATAACTGTCAAGCCTTTAGGAAGCAGGATTTAACTTCTGAGGTATCCATGTCAAATACTTTTCAACTATGTTTTTTTCATGTCCTGATTTATAGAACAAAACCTTTTCCGACCCAAAAAGATGAGTCAAAAGAAATCCCCACATAGTTGAAAGCACACTTAACCCCACATATCAAACCAGATATCAGGTCCATCCATCTGGTGTCTCTGGAGGAAGGTTAGAGGAAGGCTGGACAGGAGAGCAAGGTCACACCTCCTATTATTGCTTGGGAGCTTGGGCTAAAAACATCTCTTTGCCCTGTGCAGAGTGGGATAGTATGTCATGTAGCGACTCTGCCTCGCTCAAGCGATGGGAGCATGTTCGGGAAAGAATCAAGGTCTTGCCCTTTTTAACCATGTCCCTCTGCTCCTGGGTAGCAGCTCCTGGGGTAGATAATAATGGAGTAATCCTCGTATCTGTTTCTGCTTCCCTCACCCTCACAGATCATTTTTCTTCTGCTCTAGTGTATCATTCCATACTGAGCTGGCACAGTACTGAATGTTTTCCCATTTGACTTTTGTACACAGTTTGGCTCAGTTCAGATTACAATCGTGACATTCTATGAAAATGAGAATTTATGCAACCATTTTCAGAGAAAAGTCAGATTATGTTATTACTGTACCATACCAAGAGAATTCGTAAATACAATTTTGAATTGAATGAAAAGTGCAACATTAGGTGTCTGTGAACACTAAAAATAAACTAAATCATTTAAACAGAGAAACTTTTTCTCCCTTTTCCTGTGTGGAAAAAGGTTGATTATATTGTTGATAACATACACCATTCACCATAATTATCATGACAGAAAATCACTGGCACACAGACATGCACTTAGTAGTAGCTTACACCATACCCTACAAAGCTACACACATTGGCACACATATTGACTGTGTGTTGGACAGGGTGTGTGAAAGGTGCCCTGCTGTGTGGTTAGTGACAAAGACTATTTCTGTACTCGCTCTCAGATAGAGAGACAAGCAGGATGTGAAGGAGATGAACTCTCATCACACTGTGCTAAATAGCACCATGGGCCACACACCACACCTAACATTAGCATGCTCCTTTCTAAAGCTGTCATACCTTTGGGCCACCCGTCTGCAGCCACTGAAAGGTCATGTGGGACCCACGGGTACATGTGCAAGTCTTAAAAGCTGATGCATAGGATTTTTGTTTCATCTTTTTCTTTTTCAGGGAAGGTCAATTTAGTGTAAATGTTCTTTTTCAGCAATAATTGATACCAAAATATCAAATGTTGTATCAGACTTCTTTAATGGACCAGTACATGACTAAATGCTGTTCAGGCATGAGTTTAAATTTAGAAGTTCTCTTAACCTGGCAGTTAAAAGGTGTATTATTACATTTAAAAAACAGTTTGTAGGTGATGCCAGCTCATTATTTCATAGCATAGCTGATCATTAAATCTAAGTTATTTCTTGTACTTTACGTTATTGTGTTGTGCTGAAAAAGTGTTGTCCAAGACAATGAGTCTCCCCTGTCTGTCATGTATTGTAGATATTCATTTCAGCTGCTCCTACTTTCCATTCTCCTGTCCTGTTCAACAAAAAGGTGTTGAACAAATCACCTTCTTAGCCAGCTGACTGTTAAATAAATATGGCATGAACTTATTTTGTCTTAATGTAAACAAGTTGTAAATATTACCTCACTGAGATGATGGGTTGTAGAGAAAACTACCCTGCGGTGTTGATAGCTTTCAAGCTAATGGCAACACCAGCTCTGCATCTTTCCTTCTGTACTGTACCATGATATGTGTATGTATTTTAATGTTTACTATGTGTGTATATGTACATGTATGCGGAACTGCAGGATGGAGTCCAGAACAAATGTCCTTACGGGACAATAAAGTATATCGTATCGTACGTTCTAAGTGTTTGAAAACCAAAAAAGGAATCTCAGAGGCCTTCCTCAAAGGTGAATTCAGCTGCCTCTGACAAGTGCTGAGTAATTATGTTCTGATATACACATTTGAAAATGGGGATTTTTAATTCCACATTAAATGGAATGCTTGTCTCTCTATCTGAGATGAACTGGATTTTTACTTGACCAATAACACTGGAGCCTGCCAAGGCAATATTGTATGCTTAAATCTTAAAATGGCATTTTGAAAGAGAAAAAACCTGTTCAGTTATTCCCTATGTTAAAATAAATGGATTGATCAGAAATAATCGATGTGTGTGTGTGTAGGGAGAAAAGGTTGGAAAAGTGGAGATTTTTTCATATATTCACCATTCAAAAAACAGTGTGTTTTGGTCAACGGGGCCAAATCGCCCTACCTTGTCAACCCTGTTGGGGTTCCACAAGGTTCCATTCTTGGACCATTACTGTTTTCACGGTACATAAATGACTTGCCTAATGTATGTCCTGAGTTGAATGTGCAAATGTATGCCGATGATGTGGTAATCTTTGTACACGGGAAGAACACTGAAATGATCACATCTTGTCTCGCAAAAGCTTTGGACAAGGTTCAACACTGGCTGAACAACATTTGCTTACAGTTAAACGTAAAAAAAACAGTATGCATGATGTTCAGTAAACGACCAGTCAAAATCGAAGGATCCAAATCTAAAAAAAACTAACTAGTCTCCCAGTTCAAGTATCTTGGTGTCATACTGGACTCGAACTTGACTTTTAAGAAACATATCAAGAAAGTATCCAATACCATTCAATTCAACTTGTAACATTTTAAACAAATTATACCTTTCTTAACTGTCAATGCTGCAAAGTCATACCTCCACTGCATGATTATATCCTTTATTCAATACTGTTTGACAAACTGGTCGTTTGCTTGCGCCACAAACCTGAAACCAATAGAACAGCTGTACAACAGAGCTATCAAGGTTTTTGACAGAGCCAAATTCATACCACCACTGTACCATCCTTGAAAAACACAATTTCTTAAGTTTTGAAAATGTTAAGTCTTTTAAAAGTATGTGTTTTTTTAATAAATTGTTTACATGGACTGGCCCCCCCTCCCTTAGGGGAATTCATCCACAAAAAATACACTGGACGCTGCACTAGGTCAGAAACCAGAGGAGACTGTGAAGTCCACCGTAGACGGACCACTTGTGGACAAAATGTACTCTCCATTAAAGGCTCATTCTGGAATAGCCTCCCAACTGAGATACGGGATTGTCCCACTCTCAATAGTTTTAAAGGACAACTTAAAGAATGGTTGAGAAACAAACATCCGTGCAATCACCGCTAAATGCACTTTAACACAGGGGGATCTCCTCTTGCACTTTATGTAGCTCGTTTATCTTCTCTTGCACCTTATATGNATGTTATACATACGATTATAGGGCGGCTATATCTGCTTATCTTGACAAGTTACCATTTCGAAAAGCTCTTGCAATAACAAAATACCAAAAATGTTATATTTAGAAATATTTATGTACAAATAATTAATAATAAAATAATAATAATAACTTTTATTTATATAGCGCTTTTCAATAACCCAAAGTCGCTTACAAAAAAAAAATTAAAAGTACAGAAAGGGGGTGAACAGGCAGAAGACAACATATTGGACAAGAAAATTGAACATGAACATTACATGAACAGGCAAAGGACAACACAGGGGGGGAGCAAGCATAGGACAACGAGCAAAAGACAACATAATGGAAAAGAGGAAAGAAAAAGTTGATGAATGTATGAATTCTTTTGTTCCCTCTTTTTTCTTGAAACTATTTAGGCAATAACAACAGTTAATATGATGGCGTTATGGTACGTCTCCTTGCATACAGTGCCGTTCACAATTGGTATGCAATCCGCATTCTAACCTTTATTCCGCTCTCTTTGGAGCAGTCCATCTACCTTGGCAGTGGACAGGCTCGATTATGTTCAAGGCTGAGACATCCCGGGGGTAAAATTCTTCATCTCCTCCTGGAAATCTAGACGGTTGTTACTTTGCTCACAGGACACGTCGACTCAGACCGTCACAATCAATTGTGACAGCATGCATTGACACAAGCGTCTGTCACCATCCATTTACCTGTACAATGAAGGCAGGACACAGTACAAATGTAAATATTTGACTTCTCTATGTAGTTATGACCATACACACATAGGCCATAAAGTCTGCGTTATGTCTCATGCTCTTTTGGGTTACAGTGAGCTGAATACATGAGTACAGACTTGGATTGCAGGCATCAATTGTTTTCGTGATTGAGTATCCTACAGACTTATCAATCGATTAATAAAACAATTATTTTTTGCTTTCTTAAAGAGCAATAGTAAATACACAGAAGAGAAAATAAGGCTACTAATGGGTTTTACTTTTTCAGGAAAATCCGCATTATTATTACGTAAATTGCATAGAATAATATTACGTGAAAAAATAAGCCCATGTTGTGCTTTTAGGTGCTACATGTTGCATTAATGGTCTGAAGGATCAAAATTAACTTTTTTCAAACCTTCTACCCAGAACAAACCATTCAAGAGTCAAAGCAGTCAAAAATGTTAAATGTTGTCCTTTTATGTCTGCATAAATGCACATTAAATGATATGATTTTAATGATAGATAAATGTTAAACTTAAATGTTGCCCGATAATATTCTCTATCAACTCGATGGCAGGACTGTGCTGACCACCAGCTGCTAAAAGCTAGCGTTAAGTAGTTTGCCTCCAGCTGATTTCAACACATATTTGTTGTTCAGTTTCATCAGCGCACAGTTGATTAACTGCACCACAAATCCACGCATTAGGGTTAATGCGGAGGGGGATAAACCAATCATCAGTGCAGAGAGTTTGGCTCGCGGATTTTTATTTATCAAGCTACACAAGTGGCTCAAGGAATTGATTCAGCCCTAGTAAACACTGATATAAATGCTGGCTTTGAAGCCTGTGTGTAAATGTTAGCATGTTACATGTCCTGTTGTGTGTCATATTGCACTGTATTTCTATTTCCTGCAAGTTAAATTGTTGTCTCTCTGCACTGGGGCCACTAAGCCAAATATATTTAAAATTCTAATATATGATTTATTATTTCGAAATCGGGTTTTTCTCACTCATATACATCCCATTGCAGATCCCAAAGGTGCCGTGTCCTTGGGATATCAAAGTTTCGTCGAGCTGTTCTTCAGACATCTGCTAAGCGCCTCATCATGAAAGCGTTGAGGTTCATTCCCTCGCGTTGCCGTGCCAAGAACGACTGGCAGGCGCAAAGAAACCTTCCTCTCTGCCACCAAGGTTAGGTGAATGACAACGCTGAGTTACTGAGACACGACAGCAGACAGCCATAGAGGGAATGAAAACAGGAAAGGCAGGCTTCAGTCACGTCTGACTGTATATTTGCTTTCTTTTTTCATGGCACTATTGACTATTGACAATTTTTTCTAGAAATCCTAGCCAAATATTTTTGCTTCTGCAATTTTCCCTAAGGTGTTCCCTTTCTCTGTCTTTTTATAGTTGTTCTCATTGTGATTCTCAAAACACTCGCAAAACAAAAACAATGCTCCTCTTCCCACTCAACCTTGCTTCATTCTCCCCCCGTCTCTTTCTTACACTTAAAGGTGGGATAGGTAAGTTTGAGAAACCGGCTCGAGATACACTTTTTGTTATATTCCATGGAATGCTCTTAACATCCCGATAGCAATGAATATCTTAAGGCTTTGACAAAAAATCCATAAAAAAATGTTCATCTGTGGAAGCCGTAGTAAAAAGCACGACCGGCCCGGCTAAAATAACTGGATGGCCTACCTGCCTGTCAGCCTTCCATCTGTGCACAAACTTATCTCGTGCCTTCATTGGTCATGTGCGCGTTTGTGTGTGTTGGAGGAGGGGCTCTGTAAGGATGTGGCAGATCTTCTCCGGCTGTGTATTTTCAAATTCTAGCGCACTCGAGCTGGTTTCTTCAAAATGACCTACCCCACCTTTAACTAAAAAGAGGTGAACTAATGCTGTGTCTGCATTATTAATCATCAGACAACAAGGTGCTGCAGAATTCCAAACGAATGTCAAAACTGGCCAGCACAGAAATCACACTCGGCTGCCGTCTTTTTTTGAAGAGAGACGCAGAGAAAAGATGGAGGGAGGGATGGACAAAATATCTCCACTACCGGTCAATACTGCCGTAAAATCCTTGAGATCACAACACAGAAATCTTGCTACTTTGCTGTTGTTGAAAGGAGCAAAAGTTCACATTTTCATCAAACATCAAAAGTCATTCACACGTGTGCAAGCGTCTTTCAAAATGACTGCAGCAGTTTTAAGAGGACCACAGCTAACAAAGATATATTTATTGTTTACTAAGATATATAATGATTGTAATGATTTCAGGGCAGAGCCAACAGTGATAGAGGACATCAGCATCATGACCTACTGTATAGATTATCTGTGTTGTCTTTGAGGGCCAAAGACATTTGCATTCAAGAAAACTAGCCGATGTTCTTTCCTGGATTGATTTTAAAATGTCTGTCGGGGCCTGAAATTCCTACAACATCAACTATTTCCCATACAATATAAACATGTCCAGTGTTCATGTAATACTTAAGGTCTATGGGAGGACTGACTGGAAAAGTAGAAGCTGATGTGGACATTTTCCATGCTCTCCATTTATCCATAGAACAAGAGGATTTCAACATAAAAACTAAAATGAAAGCATTTTTAAGAAAAAGAGGAAAGTGACAGAGTGAGGGACAAAATGTGTTTCTTTATGACACAAACTTTTGTTGCTACAAGAGACTAAATGTTAATGATGGCGTATCTGGGTTAGTTATTCAAGAGGGAATTGTGGGCAGGCTAATTGTGCTGTTAAATATTGCCCAAAAACCCACATAATCTGGTTTTCAAACTGGTTTAAAACAAATGTATATTCCTTTTATATTAATGCAAATATAACAATGCAGGAAATACAAATTATATCTTATTTTACAGCTGACAAGTCTTTTTGTATTAGTCATAGTAAAAGTGTCAACTGCAAAAGATAATACAAAGCAAGACGTTTTAGACCCGTTGTTTGTTTGTTTTTTTACTTAGTTTCTGTGAAATACAGACACTGGTCATCTCCCCTATCACATGTCAGAAGAATGTGTGGTATGGAGTCAGGTAGGTGGTCTAGAAGCTCTTACCAAATACATAAAAGCTAGCATAAACTATGAATTTTATCTTGGTCCCAATGTAAACTCTACTGGGAAAAATTGACCAATAAAAAATGGACGTCTAATTTGTCTCAAAGTAAAGCTGCACTAGAGAGCTCAGATGCTGCGGGCACGCCAATTTTGCTTACATCAAATCCTGGTATGGTATGTGATAACAAACCCAATACAAATCAATGAGCAATTTAGATTGTTTACTAAACAGCAGTGATGTCTGTCCAGAGAAATCAGATCTCACGAGAACCTACATATCAGCTTTTACTTTAATTAAATGATTCCTAGAACAGAACGAGCTGCCCTTTTGGAGCTTTAAGAAAACGGACAGTGTATCCACCATCTATGGAATAAATAAACAAGAGCCACAGTCAGTGTCCAGAGACGTATGGGCTGTAGGATAAGCTGGGGACTCCCCAAGGGGTCTCTGTCCTGGCGATAGGCTACAGCCTTTCTGTTGGAAATCAAGGCTGAGACACGAGCCATCAATCAGGCCTCAACTCACACTACATGAGGCAGAGAGAGGGAAAAACCCGGGATGATTAATGTGCCTTCTGTGTGGTCACTCTCTTTCTCCAGCACATACACACAAGCAGAGGCTCAGATGTGTATACTCTCACACAGAAATTGATATTTACACGTACACCAACCTACGCAGTTGTTTGCACATGAGCAGAAGTAAGCACATGGACACACACATACCAGAGGATAGTAGATGAAAATTGCCTAAGCTCAACTTCTTTTCTTGTCTAATCTCAGTGGTGAATGGAGGAATATTGACTAAAGAAAGAGACAGACATATTTTATTAATAAACGCCCCTGCTGAGCCAACAGAAAGCCTCACAGCACGATGAGCACACACTGCCATCTGAAAACACTTGACTCACTATAACTTCCATCACCACAGCTAACCATAACTCATCAGCAGGTGTTCTCACTTACTGGGTAGGAACATGAACAAGTAAAGGGCTTTTAAAATGGTTGTTGGAAGTTAATTGATAAAGTGAAAGAAGATTTTAGAAAAACATGATTTACAATTCTCCACAGACAAAAACACAACTCATCTCAAGGTAATTCATAAGGGATCAACAAAATAAATAAGAGAAAACCAGAAAATCAGATCTTGTCATATCAATCAATATTGTGTTGCATGATTTCAGATCATTTACACCACTTTTTTCCACTCTCCCACAATTCCTCTACTTCCATTTTACATTTGTGAAGGTCCAGGCGCCTGTGATTATTGCTTAATGGTCCTTTTTCAAGCTTTTTTATTCTGTACAACTGCATGAATACAATAGGGGTCTGTTCCATTGTGAAAGAACAAGGTAGTTTGGCCATTAAAAACTCCACACTCAAGTGGATTCAGTTTTGTCTGGCCACAAAGGATGCTGGCTAGCTCATAAGCCACACATTAATATGACCACAGATCAATGAGGCTGTGAGCAGTCTGAAGGTATTGCTGATGTATTGGCATGGATTTACAGGGCTGCAGAGATTTATACTGGTGAGCGCTGACTGGAAGACCTCTAAAGCTCTGGTAGTGCTAACTAGCAGGAACAATTTATGGAACACAGAAAGACAGTGTGGATTAAAGGCTTTCATTTTAGACATAAATTCACCAGAATTGATTTATCACAGAAGGGATGATCCCTAAAATTGTATTGGACCTGTTTTACGTTATTGTAATTACTTATTTCTGCCAATGTTTTAATCTGAAATCAATAATGAAAACAAAAAGACAACGGACAATATAAGAAAAATGTTTAATGGGACACGCTATGTTTGAATGATGTCATGGAAAATGCCTCACAAAGGAAACAGTTTAATTAGAGTTGATTAAATGTATTAACCAATGTTATAAGTCTACAGTGTGGAGGAGATTATTTGTTATTTTTCATTCATGCTTTATTGATGCGGAACATCGCATCATCTGTGTAACAGAATCTAAATAAATAAATGAAACCCATTCTATTTACAACTAATTATTTTTGTCTAACTGTGATATATTGTTTTAATGCTGCTTTTCATGCAATGTTTATTCCTAACATTTATGCAGAAGAGTCACCCATATGCGTGATGTTTTGACTTGAATTGTACGACTGAATTGTTGATTACATTTGCTGGTTTGGTTTAGAGATATTGTTAAGATAACCTTGAAACTCCATCAGAATCAATACAAATCATTAGGACCGCATTACAAGGCTCTCATGATTAAAAGCCTGTTAAAACAAGATTCAATTTTGTGAGTAATTTAATAAAAACAAACTATTGATCACATTTATAAAACCTGTGCATAAGACATTTACTTTTGCATAAAGAATAATGTTATTTTAAGACTAAATGTAAAATGTAATGACTTCCTTTTTGTTTCCATACTTGGTGCTAAGTACTTCTTATGTTTTATGCAAACCACTTTCCAGAGATCATCTGTCAATCAAATAATGAAAGTTCTACTTTGACATATTGTCCTTTGGATTTGCTCTACTTCCTTTGTCAGCCAGAGTTAATATTTATCTAAAGGAAACTGTCTAAAATTGTTACTTCCAGCAAACTGAAGGTTGGGGAGTGGTTTGAACAGGCATTGAGTTTGACATATCTGAACGGGTAATAAAAACATATCCAGTGGTACCCGAGCTGGAGTGGTTTTAAGGACCGTTCTGTCTGTTACTCTGTCCCGTTGTGGGCGGGGCTCCGCTGGCCCCGTGCCCTGGACTATCACTCAGGCTGATGTATAGGTCCACAGGGTACAAATGAAACCTGTCACAACAAGGGTAATGATGTCAGAGTCACTATAGCTCACTGTTGGGGAGCAGAGGAAGGGAGACGAGGTGAGAGGAAGATGTGGGATGGGGAAGAGAACAGGGTTTAGGAGGGAGAACTGATCAGATCAGGGAGGAAGGTACAGTAGGAGAGACACTGGAGGACAGTAGAGGGAAAGAATAGGAAGAGCAATAAGGAAGAAAATAAGAGATGGATTTGGATTAGTGGAGATAGAAAAAAAAGCAACGTGGGAATAAAACAACTCCACTTTGTTTTGTAATTCAGTGTTTATTCAAACATTCACCATAAAAAAGTAAATGCCCTATTAACTCCTCATCTACTTTCCATCCCATTCCTCCCTCAAGAGACATAAAAGTACTGGACCTAAAGAAATTGAGAACATAAAAAAGAAAAGGACAAAGAGTAACTTGGTCATTCTTTAAAGTTATTCACATTCACCATTCTATCTTCTAACCAAACCAACTGTGGTAGAAGTGTTTACATTGATCCTAGCAGCTCAAACCTCACTCACTCTCTCTCTCTCTCTCTCTCACTGATACCTCTGTGTTGCTGTCTCTCTTTTATTCTCTCTCTCTGTCCTCATCCTCCATTATCATTGACATCATCCTTTCTGTCGCGCTCTCTCTGCCGTCCCATCCCACCCGCAGCACACACACATACAACATACACACACACACACACACATACACACAGACACTGCCTGCATCCTCCCTGCCTTCTCCTTTATGGCAATCGCTCTCCATCCAAGATGTGGCCACTAATGGATTGAAAGTCTTGGGGAAGAAGCAACAGTCATTTAAAGATTAATGTCAGGCCTGGTATTCTGAAGGGCAGTGAGCCCAGCCTCTGTGTGCGTGTGTGCGTGCCTGTGTAAGTGAGTTCACATTTAAGAGTGTGTGTGTGTGTGTGTGTGTGTGTGTGTGTGTGTGTGTGTGTGTGTGTGTGTGTGTGTGTGTGTGTGTGTGTGTGTGTGTGTGTGTGTGCCCAGTGGGCGACATGCACATGTCATCTCTGCAAAGATGCCCTCTTCATTATCAGCCATTAGGCACAGACTCAGAGAGTGAGGAAGCAAGAGAGGGTTAGCTGGCTGGCCCGTACAAGCACATATCATAGCCTGTCACTTTCTTCTCTATACCCACAGCTAGATAGCCATTAAAACCAAGGACTTTCATCAATTAGCATAGCTCACTTGCGCATAAGTATGAATATGTTCTTCACTGTCTTTGAAATTAGTCTCTTCCTTGCAACAAATGTCCGCCTGTGATTTAATCCTCTACTGAGACTTAAAGGAGGGGTAGGTAAGTTTGAGAAACCGGCTCGTGATACACTTTTTGTTATATTCCATGGAATGCTCTTGACATCCCGATAGCAATGAATATTTTGTCAAAGTGCTTTGACAAAAAATCCATAAAAAAATGTCATCTGTGGAAGCCGTAGCGCTTTAAAAAGCACGACCAATCATTTTAGCCGGCCCGGCTAAAGTAACTGGATGGCCTACCTGCCTGTCAGCCTTCCATCTGTGCACAAACTTATCTCGTGCCCTCATTGGTCATGTGCGCATTCGTGTGTGTTGGAGGAGGGGCTCTGTAAGGAAGTGGCAGATTTTTTCCGGCTGTGTATTTTTCAAATTCTAGCGCCCTCGAGCTGGTTTCTCCAAAATTACATACCCCACCTTTAAAGATACACTAGATATTAGTTGTTATCATTTATCTGGCTTTAGTTGGGGCAGTTGAGTATTTTTGCCAAAACCGTCAAAGATCATGCGTCACGTTCCTGTGCATTCAGCCACAGGCAGAAAACAGGGTTCACGGAGTATCTTCTGGTAAGAAATCTTATCATGCAGGAAGTGACACAAGCAATACAAGGGAACTCCAAACCAGAGAGGATAGACAAGCCCTCATCTGTCTCTACCACACCAACCAATAAGAGGGAGGACATTCACATATTCTGAGTTCAGTTATGGCTTCATCTTTTCATGAAGCCTCTTTAAGATGAGATGCATATCGTCTAAACACTAAAGTCAATGATCCATTGAAACTATTACAACCAATGACTTGAAAATGGATATGTTAAACCTCGTGAGGAACTAACCAGAAACGGTGAACACATTTCCAGTAAAAATACAATTTCTTCCATCCATGTGTTTTATGAACTGCTGGAGCCTATCGCACAATGGGCCAAACGCAAGGTACATCCTAGACAGGTCACCAGTTTCACAGGGCAAACAAATGAAAAGCCAGACAAAAGCATTTCATAAGTCAGATCGTCAGATTACAGAACAGCCAATGTCTCAAAACCACATTTGTCTATATTCAAGTGACAACGACCCGGAGAGGCCTTCCTAATCATGACCAGATTCATATGTTTGGATAGAGCGTAGAAGTAGTTCATATTAAATAACAGTATGAACTGGCAGGGTGGACCTTTGGTTGGAAGTTTCTCAACTGGCCCATTATGTTTCATTATTAGAATAGTCAAAACATCCTTGAGCAAGACACCGGACCCTTGGCCGCTAACGCTGTTCAAAAATTCAACAGCTGAGACAACAAAGCTCTTCTATGCTGCAAGGACAGGATGAGATCCACAATGAATCCCACATCTTTTCAACCTGTACTATCTATTTTACCGGATCCCTTGATAAAATAATGTAAAACTTCAACGCTGAACATACGTTGAAAAAAAAACGTTGAAAAAATGAATTAAATCTCATGTACAGTAGGTGTCGTAAAATTGTGCTTAACCTTAACTGTTAACATAGCAGGAAGAGAAACGGCAAATAAGCAAAAATTGATTTTGGAATAATAATAAAGCGCTTCAACTTCATTCTGAAATGTAGCAGTGAAAGGAGATATACTTTGTGAAGCTATTGTCCCAAAGTGTCTGTAGATGAGTCAATAGCACAGGAGATTATTGTGCCCAAGCAACTGAACATTCCTATTTTCCCTGCAGTGGAAATGGAAGATTGACGTGTAAATTCATGTTTTAATATTGGAAAGTAAACTAAGAAGCAGCCACTGAATAATACACACACACAGCAGAAATAATTATAGCCACACAGACCACACAAAGAGCTAAACACCCCATGCACATGCTCGCATAAAAACACAGAGATCTGTGTGTCAGTATCTATAGGACAAAGGAACACATGCATAATCATTGCCCTTCAAATACACACACCGAGCCCAGTGTCAAATGCCGGCTTTTATGTAATTGAGCAACTTCCCCTCTAAATGTCTGTGCGCATCCTCGCTGCAGAGAAAGACACTTTGAACATCTGTGGTGTGTGTTCCTGTGAAGCCAGCGAATGCAGCAGCTAAATATTTAATGGGCCTGTCTGATGGTCATAATTGCTTTTAAGAACAATAGATGAAAACAAAGGGCGTCAGTGAAAAACTGCATCAGAGGTTAAAGCCACAGCTCAGTGTGACAGAACGGGCTGCTTAGCGGGAGGAGAGGGAGGGAGGGAGGGGGTAAAGGAGGAAAGAAAAGGGAGAGACATTAAAAATACACAACGGGTGACTATCCATTTTAAGTGAGACTGTCCTTTGTACTGTATCCCATGATGGCGGGCTGCACTTAAGAGCTATTTTCTGAATGTGACATAAAGTAAGGTATATATACACGTAGAAAGAACTGTATTGTAAATATGCGAAGTTAACATATGAAATGTGATGTATTGTAAATATTTTAACATTTTCAAGAAAAAATGTATTCAACTCATATACTGTACAGTAGATTTTTGGCCAGTTCATATATATACTGCTGCTGCATATGATATTACCATTGGCGGTACTAAAAAAGGTTTCAGAACTGAAAAAAACATTTTGCGCATTTTATCCGCAGTGGGACCTATATATTAAATTAATCATTTGTAAAGATTTGTTAAAGTGAATATGTCTGAACCAATTAACCTCAAGGACATTTGGTTTGTGGCACATGAAAAAAAACATACATATGCCATGTATCTGTCTTCTGTCAGTCCTGCCTCATATCGCAGGGTGAAATATGCCTGCAGTCATGGGTGGGATTCAGCAGCTCATCACCAACCTGAAAGGGATACAAATCCCACCGTATGGAGGCAGAGAGGTATGTTTCAGGTAGATATCCTAACAGATCATGTGAAAATGTATTACTTTCATTTCCAGTCGAAGGGCTTGAACATGGGAGGCACATTCAGAAGTCTCTGTCAAATAAAACTCTTCATGTGCGGCAGAGGAGAGGAGATATTTCCAGAGCCAAGTACAGCTCTGTGATGTCAGATGGATGTTAGGAGCTAAAGCTGGGCAGGTACAGTTCCTTCTACTGGTTTGTAGGCATTCAGAAAGTCACGCGGCACTGATGTTGCTGAGGCGGTGTAATGTGGTGGGATCCATTGTTATCTATTAAACATTGTGTAATTAATAATTAAAGATGATGTATATAGACTTGTGCATAATTGAAAATATGGTTTTGAGCTTTCATTAATATTGTTGTAAGTCATTTCTAAACCATAACACAATATTTGTAAGTAATCATTATTAGTGATGTTAAACATAATGCGCAAATAATTTAAAGATGTAAGGTTTGCTGTAGAAACAAATACTATCAATAAATTACGAGACGCAAGTAATGGAATCATTACATGTGTTTCTGCATTTTTAAATGAGTAAATTGTACTTATTATGTACCTTATGAAATATTCTGTTACCAAACATTATCACCATCATCAGTGCCTTGTTTTATCGGCATTAAATAAGGTCACTAAAAATGTACAATTATTTGATACCTAAGATCTTCATTTTAATATTCAACTAATGCAATATGAACATTAATCACACATTTAATAGTTTTTGTACAAAATGTAAGTCATTCAACATGCATTTTTTCTTGAGAAATGTGCAAGTCTTTAGATAAACTTTAACACTTTTGTTTTCCAAACCGAGGCTCTATTGTTCAGTTGAGATCTTCCCTTCATAATTTAGCAAACGTCTAAAACTTTTAAAGTCTGAGCCGGGGAGAGAGCAGCGCAGGGGAGACAAGAGGAAGATGTAAATAACTAGACATGGAGAGAAGAGGAAAGGAGAAACAACACAACAATCAGCGGGGAACGGGATGGTTTTTGATCAGAAGGAGAGGCAGAGAGATAGTTTCAGGAAAGAGAAAGAAAGATGCAGAGAGAAACAAGCCCAGAGAGCATAGTGGAGAGATTAAAAGTCAAAGACACAGAGAAGGGGGACGACGGACAAGGAACAAGAGGGATAGAATGAACTTAATTGACATGAAACAAGAGCAGGCAGCCAGATTACCAGAAAGCTTTTTTCTTTGTGTCAATTAAAACAGCACTTTACAAAGGTACACAGGGGGAGGAGGAAAAGGCAGAGGATATGGATGTTCGCCATGTCTGCCCACCGTGTCCTCCTGCTGTCCGTCTTACTGAGTGTTTTGGAGCTCACAGCCTGGCCACTGGTGTTGCACTGAACTGCTTTACTTTCCAAACCCTGAAGACTGAAAGGAGTGACCTAGCCTTTTCCGCTAACTCACTGACCGTAAACGAAGGAGGGGGAAAAAAGATGACATGGGAAGAAAACATGCCTCCCATCGCTGGGAAGATGAATCAAACTGATGAACGGGGCAGCATTGAAAAATCGGCAGTCCTATTTGGGTTTGTCAAAGGTCTGACTGATTTATTTGGCGTGAGGTGATGGACGGGAGGCTTCTCCGATTCGGTGTTTCCATTCCAGACAAGCAGGGCAAGCTAAGGGTGATTGAAGGGAGATGCTGTGTACACTTCCTGCTTTTCTGACTCCAGGACTGTTGTAAAAAAAAAAAGGAAAGGGATGCATGGGGAAAGAAAAGAAAGTGTCAGAGGTAAAACAGGTCAGAAGAGTGTTGAAGGAAAGGAAAGTGAGCGGGACAGGGGCAAAAAGTAGGAGAAAGCAGGGAGCAGATGGAGAATAAGAAGCAGATAGGTTCACCTCTCATTAGCTCGCCTGCCACACAGTATGCCACGAAGCAATGCACCTCCCAAGGACATGAATTAAACAGAGAGCCAACTCCCTCAGAGGAAAGCAGCCCTGCCAGCACTTAGCCAGCCCTCATAAACAACCAGCTCACGTGTGTCACTTCCTCTTCACCCAACAAAGCGACAGCAGAAATAAATTACCTTTAAGTAGACCTCGCTCCTCCCTTCCCTCAGCATCCTGTAGCTGTCGGCGCAAACTGATGGACAGCGAAAAGGTAAAAGTCAGGTAGAAGACTATCGCCCTAAGGTAGTTGTTACAATGGCAGCTGAAAAGAAAACCCCCCTCCCAGTTTAATCCTGCGTCACTGCTTCTTTTAGAATGCTATTTAGCCCGTCAGTCCTTATTGGAGGAGTTTCAAAGAGAAGAGGGATTGGCTTGATTTTCTTACATCGACAAACAAGCAAGCAGTGGCCTGACAATAAACATCTGTGACCATAAAATGATCAAAACATGGGCAAAGAAGAAAGCTACAAGGGAAAACAAATGGAGTGAGGTGTATAACGAGAATACTTTGGCAAGGTGTTGTACTTCTTGGCAAGACGTTCTCAAGCTAAAAGCAAAAGCAGGAATGAATCACCAACGAGGACAAAAGTAAAGTAAGCTGAAGGTGGGCAACATCCTTCTGAGAGCACGGCAAAATGAAGATGGCCCTGTGTTATATAAAAAGAAATGTCTTGCGGAATCTTTCTGAGTGAACAACTAAACACATACTTAGAAACAAAATGTTCTCACCCAGCCTTGCTTGTAATGACAGCTAAAGAGAACTAATTGATTTTTCCAAGCATTTTCTCTTAAAGAGTCAGAGTTCAGACATGGTGTCGTGGGAGAGGGGATGGAATGCTAGGTTCTCAGCACTACATCTGTGAAAGGCACCCAATGAAAGGTTACGTTCTGTCTTGAGTCACGGCTTATGAAAGGAGATATATGAGTAATACACAAGTACGCTTACATCCCACCCCCTATCCCCTCACTTCCTCCAAACCCCCCGAGCTCCAAAGTATGACCTGAAGTTGCTCCAAAAACTCTCCATCATTCCTCCTACTCCTCCTCCGCCTCCTCCTCATTAGGTCTACTCCTCCACAGCTGTGATACACTCTAGTATTCGCCAAAGAAAAAAATAACAAGAGGCCAGCTATGCAAATTCCTAACATGCCAGTAATGCCACACATCTAACATCAATCATCCTGCTCACTGCTGGACAGGAATCACAAAGCACAGTGCACCTGGATGCATGAGCAGAGGGGCCACCCATACACTGATCTAGGGAACCATTCGCTAAGCGTTAGCACCTTTGGATAATGAACTATCTAGTTGATTCTGCACCACAAAAACGAGAGAATGATTCTGCACCGCTACTGTAGTGAGCACCCTGTTAGCGATTGGAGTTTGGCTGCCATTAAAGGCTGCTATTGAGCGGTCCTTTGGTGAAACACACGTTTGTTAATCAAGTGAAGACAAAACAATTACAAGAATCCTATAATCAATGTTGGTGGACAAACAATAAATCCTTGGTGGCCGCTTCAGAACAACGACAAGTGGTGGGAAATGGGCTTCTTCTAATTAAACAGAGACCTGCTGGTATGCTATCGTTAGCTATTAGCTCCGCCGCTACACCGTTTAGCCCATCTGATTAGGCAGTTTGACACATTCAATGTAATAGCCTTGGCAAAGTCAGTATTTTGTTCCCCTTTTTTGTTACTGCATGCTTGCCATTCTGCCACAGCTTCATACTGCTGTTATGAATAAATAGCATTAACAAATGAAATATCACTAAAGGGTTACTGTAATGTAGGTCAAATAAATGTACTGTAAAGGGAAAATAACTAATACTGGATACAGTATGCAAAAGTATACTTAATGAATTATGGAGGTATTTGTACAATCACTATTACTGCATGAGTTAGAAAAGCACATGTAAAAACGGTGACATTTGAGTAAAAGCGCCTGTTGTTTCAGCAAATGATTTAAAGAGGTCAAAAGGGTTATAACCCTTGTGAAATAAGAGTATATCCGCTCAAAATTTGACAGATATAATCACTCAATCTAACCAATGGAAGATTAAATTCCAGTTGTCTTCCGCTGGATTAGAAATCAGGATTCTGAGGGATGTGTGGAAAGCCTAATGTAGGAAAGGAATCGCAGCAAAAGGAGAAGAGCTTGAAGGAGAATGCCAGGTAAGAATCAGGTAAAACAAATCTGCCTGGATTTAAGAAAGCAGCGTGTTAGCTGCTAATGGCAGACTATAGACTACTAGGCAAACAGAGGGGGGGTTATGATATGTAGCTCTGAAAGTAAAGTTTATAAAACAAAACAAAATATGCCAGGGGGGATGAAATGATATTGTCCAAATCATATTGATTTCTTGTGGCCTTTTGAAACAGGCAGAGTGACTTGCTTTGTAGATGTTAGGATTTTTTTGTAATGCAAAAGTGGGTGAAGCACAAATAATGGTCAACTAAACATTCAGTCAAGCTGACATTTTTCCATCTACACTTACCAAATGATAGCAGCCAGAAACCAGTCATGATCAATAGTTGTTCATGACTTGCTTTAAAAAAGGTCCCATTATCCACAGTCTTCCTCCATTACTGCCTCATTTCCAGTCATCCCTTACTCTCCCTCTCATCTATAATTCCACCTTGTTTCCTCTGATGCTTCCTGACCTCGTCTAGCTAATATCTCCTTTCCTGCCTCCCTTTCCTTCTTCACCTACTTTATTTCTAGGTTCATACATATGTTCCTTAAATCTCATAACTCTCTGTTTTCTTCCCTTTCTGCTTTCCTGCAGCTTTCCTTCTCAATTTCCCTTCCATCTATTCATTTTGCTCCTTCCTTTCTCCCTGTCACCTCTACTACTTTCTCCTAAACACTCCCCTCTGCAACCCTCAGTTTAATTTACCTGCCCTCCACCTCTCCTCCCTCTCCTTCCACACAGCTCTCTCCAAACAGCCCTCGACTTCCATCTCATTTCTCCTTTGCCACCTTCTGTGTCTTCCTTGCCCTCCTGCAGTTCACAGGTTTCCCAGGGCACATTGTTGCATCCCAACGGAAGCTTGCACAGCATTCTTCCATAAATAATTGAAGAGGCCCCACATGGCCAGGCACGCTCAGTCTAAATGGATTATTCTGGGAGAGATCAATGCCGGCCTGTGAGGGTTTTATTAAGGCCTGCAGATGAAACGAACAAGGCCACCGTCAATGCTCTCCTCTCTCTGTCTTAATTCTGCCCCACTCTAGCGTGACTACCTACACACCTCCTCTTTTGCTTCATCTGAAATACCCATCCACTCCCGTCAACGACCCCGTCCCGCCACATGAAGACCGTGGCCGACCTCTTACAGTACAGTTCTGAATTAAACATAAATGTCTACCCAAGACAGTGTATGAATCATTCATTCTTTATGATGCCTTTGACTGTGATGCAGGCTAGTAAATGGGCGAGACAGGGTTTTGTTATTCCATTGTCGAGACGCATCATCTTCATAGACATCCACCTTCTCCAGCATCCGCTCACCAGCATGGCGGGAAACATCCGGCGATACCCACTGGAGTTGACATGGGTAAAAAAAAAGAAAAAAGGGGGGAGGGGGTGAAATGCTACCGTGACCTTCAGAGTTATGACCCTCGGGGGCGAGTGGCGGCTGCAGTGGTGAATAACCCTCTGTAAGCTTCTCTCCCTGGGGAGATTTACATCTGCCTCATCCAGTGAGAGCTTTCCTAATTGTCTGCTTACCGGAAAACATCCTGCCAAGCTGGCAAACACAGACAGCTTGTTAGTTATTCAGATCTACTGGCTACACGTGGTTAATGAAGACAAGGATATCGTACTATTCCAAAACTACGGGCAATTTCTAACTCACGCCTAACCCAATCCTCATAATTTGCAATGCCACAACAAATAATATTATTAATGTTTCCTCCAAAGCATGGAAACATAGTAACACAATCCAGAAAACCTAGTTACCAAGTAATTGACTGTAGTTGCAGGACATAGGACTTTTCTTGCATATTTATTTTCATCACCATAAAGTGCAGCAGCAATGGAGCTGTAGTACAGATCAAAGCATCATTCATTCACATCCTTGGCTTCCTGTTATGTGTAAATGCACATTACAGATACAGTTCTATAGAGTTACACTCTGAAAATGCATTATGTACATTTACTTAATGTCCTATTTATATAAAAAACACACATTTCAAGCAAAACGTAATTTTTCTGTGTCCATTAAACAATAGGCTACATCTCCTCTTGCAACCTGAATGTAAAAAAAAAAGCGAATGAAACGTGTTTCTTTAAGTAGTGGTTTTAGTGTTTATGTGTTTAAGGTCATTTTTGCTGAGGTAAGTTGGCCAAATGCTTTAGTTTGCGCCAAAATTTACAATGTTACTCATTGGGGAGATTTAAGCCACATCTAGACAAAATATAAGTAACACTTGTCTTTGGAAAAATGGTGACTTACATTTTCCTGGGATATATTTATCTCTGTTGTCCATTGCGCATTAACGATCCACTTAGAAAAAGAAGAAAAAAGACGCTCCTTGCTGTATAAATACGGAGCTTGCCTTAAAACGATCGTTCTATAAGTGTATCCAGTATCAAAGTAGTACGGTGATACATGTACTTCCACATAATATCTCCAAAACAGAAAATATATAATTCGGCATCGTCTGAATGCAGCGAATTTGCCGAGGTCTAATACAATACAGCTTTTAAAGACGAAAGCTCAAGAACTTGCCCTATGACCTCATGGATCTATGTGACTCCATACTTCCTGTGTATATTTCCCAAAGCATTGTGGGTAGATGGAAAACTAGTAATTATCCCTTCATTTAATGAAAAAAACGAAATTGGCATAACAAGAGTGACAAAAGAAATTAGTATAAACTCAATATTAACTATATGTTCCTTTTGTATAAAAATATCTGTCAACGTTTAAAGGTGCTGGGTGAGTGCAGAGCAACGTGTGTATCATTTTAAAATAGGTTACAGTTTGAATAGATGGCAAATAATGTATTCTTCCCAACAGTTAAGTTCCTTTACTAATATGTTCACTTTTACTGTATATTTTTGACTAAATGTGGATAAATGACTAGTTATGTTTGTTATAGTCTCAGGTTGTCTAAACACGTCTACAATTATCCTTGAGTAAAGAGCCTTTGAATGTCATACATGCTGCTTTAACCTCCATTAGTGACTATGATGTGTTCCTCTCACCAATGAAATTAAAAACTGACAAAGTTATGTTTACCCTTAATTTACACACTTTTCTGATTACTGTGAAAACAACATAATCAAACCTTCCACACAAGCTCTGCTACCCCCTGTTACTTCAACCCTTTCACTTTGTTTTGATTGTGATTGTGGCTGGCAGACATGAATAGACATTGCTTTATGGAATGGTGTTTTGAAATGAAGCTTAACATATTTGACAGGGAGAGAGAGAGGCCCTGAGGCTTTTACCCCATCCTTTACATGTGAGTGGTCCTCCTCTCCTTCCTTAGGATAGAGGAAAACTCTTGCATTTCTCCAGGACAGCCCATCTTCTCTTTCCTGACATCTTGGCGTGTTCCAGGAAAATGTGTACATATCAAAGCCATTAAAGTGTCAAACTTCACAGTGGGCTTAAAACAGGTCAGAATGTTCATGAAACACTTGTGAATGGTGCTTTTTTTGTCCTCATTCGGGCAGTCGAGACTTTAACTAAAGAGCTTATCTCTTAGTCATTTGAAATGACAAGCCATTGTTAAAAAGATCCAAGGACAATTTGTTTCTCTGCTGTTAGAATATTCCAGCTCTTCCAGCATTTGCATATGGATTTGAGGACCATATGTTTCCTGACAAGATTTACTACAATATGGAAACGTTAGACAGAAGGATGAGAGATGCTCTTTCATATTAAACAACCCTTCCTTTATTTAATGATTTACTTAGTTTTCATTACCGTTGTATTGCCAACAATGGGGTTATGATTATAAATGGCAACAATTCACTGGTTTTAGTTATCCAGACTGTTGACATGTATGAACAAAAAATTACTCGTGGATCAGGCAGTGGAGGTAAGGACAGGATGAGATGGGACACTCTGAAATTGACATTGTTCTACTTAGAATTTCAAATTCTGCCACAGGCTGGGGAGCAACATGAGAGAAAAAAATAGCCCACTGTTTATCTGGAGGTGACAACTAACAAGCACTATCCTGGCAATTAGACTGGTGCAGTGCACATGGGCGAAGCTTACCATAAAGTGTGCTTATGATTACATATTTTCTTGTCCCTCTCTCCTTCCAGTCTCCTCCCGCTTTACATTTTGGGTCCCCTTAAACAGCTCCACCAGCCATCCGCATCTGTTTTCATTTTGACTGCATTAATGACATGGCCACAAGCGTAGGCCTGGTGGCTTGTAATGAGACTGCAGATTGTGACTTAAAGCTCATCTTGTAAATATAATAAAAGTGTAATTGCATTTGTAGGTGTTTGTGTTTATCAGGTCCTATCTGTCACTCTCTGCATGCAATGTGTGTCAGTCCTCTCTCACATGCCTGAATTTTATCTGCCCAGCTGGTGACAGGTGAGTATGATTGAAGTGCATTTCTGCAGCAGAAAACAACGCATGTTTGCCATCCAATCACCCATCTCATACATACAAAGAGGCTGGTTGATTGATGTCAAGTTAAGACGTGTACACAGTAGAAAACTAACCTGTCACGCCTCCATTACTAAGAGCTATGTTACTAAAAGGTGACCTATGAAGTTCTTTAGAAATTAAAAAGGCTCCTAAATGAAGTTTTGTGTTTCTAACATGTTTAATTTCTCTGATAAGAACGAAAGGTAAGGGAGAAAAAGCTCACGTCACAAATAAATACTTGGGTGGAAGATTTCACATTGTACATCATCTATCTTACTCAGCTTCACAACAGGGTTTCCTTTTATGAGCCCTTTTATCATGGTGTTTGATGAACTTTTTGTTCATAGACATATATTTCATGGTTGTTCTCCATTATTTTGAATGCCTTCAAATCCATATTGGTTCTTGTAAGATCGTATAAGACCCTACAACGAACCATCACTTTTTACAGTGTGTGGCCTGGATGTCCAACATGGGTATTTGATTGCTCCATGAGCAAAAGCTGGGTGAGGAGACGCTTCATAAAGTGTGTCCAGCCCATTAAGTCTGAGGGAGACTCCAGTAAGGGCTTTCCTTCCGCAGGCCTGTCCTTTAAGACAGCAGAGAGCGAACGCCTCTCTAGTGATCATTGGGTGGCACCAGATCTTAATATCAAGAGGCAGACTGGAGCATACATGTTGGTGCTGAAGATACAAATTATAATTTAAAACATCATATTAAAATCTTACAAATAGAAGCCTTATTCAACGGGTGCTATCATAAAAATATGTGACATTACAAAGACAAGCAGAGAGTGCATGCAAATTGGTGTGCGTGTCTTTGTGTTACACTATACACCAACTGACGCATTACATCATTTGTTTCATCACTGTGGTTCAGCTCCTATATTCTAATGCCTTTTGCATGAGGCCAAACTTTCTACTGGTTTTTTTAAAAAGAATGTGCATGAAATATGGAAATTTAAGGCAAAATTCAGTGAGCATGATTGGTTGCCAGAATAAATCTGTGGTAGCATAAGTCTGAATATAATTCCGAAAGGACTGTACTATTTTCAGAGAGGTTGGGTGCAAGTGAGGGGTGTGTGCTCCCTCACATACAAATCCAGGGAGGATTTTACCTGACTTGCTCATGTGCTCATGCATATTCTGGTTTGTGCGTGTGTGTGTGTGTGTGTGTGTGTGTGTGTGTGTGTGCGTGTGTGTGTGTGCGTGCGCGCGTGTGCGTGTGCGTGGGGGGGTCGTCAGTCCAAATGTTCTACGTGACGGAACATAACAGGGAATTGTAACACACAGCAACATAATACATGTGATTACATTACATTGTACAGCAAGCCCGTAAGCCATTTCCAGGAACCATAAAAAAGCTATAACTAAGTTACCACGTGTACAAAGACAAATGAATAAAGCCATTTTCTTTTAACAACCAGGGCGCTGGCGAGATATTGTTCTCTCCTCTGGCTTTTATGAGCTATGTAGACTCGAGATGCGCTCATTTCGATCGAAGCAGGAGACGGCACAAGATGGAAAATGAACAACTTCAGGGTAGAACAAATTAACTCGATTGTTTTGTGGCAAACGTTAAACACGTATCTGAAAATGAAATGCTCATTCGGTTTCAGAAATCTTCCCTAATGCAAACAAAGATAAGTGTCTGCATTGATTTATAGAAACAATGGACGCACTAAGGCTCTCCCATTCCTCGTAAATCTTCTTCATCATTTCAATGGAGCTGATTAAGTGACAGCAGATACGTGTGTAATTCCGAGGTTACCGGGTAAACGAAAAGAAAGACAGCAAAGGCAGTTTTAAAAAATAAAAATAAAGACACATTTAAAAGTTTGAAACTGAGACATTTTTTTTTCTGATACTCCTCACTGGACATAAACATCTGCAACCATTTCAAACAACATTGTTTTAATTCAAATCAGAGTGTCCAGCATTCAACAAGGGCATCCCTTGTAAAAAGTCAGTGTCACTGCTGTGCTGACTCCACCTCGGTGTAGCTGTGGAGAGCTCGAACTGCGCACCTCGAAATAAGCCCAACTCATTTACACGCCATTGGATCAACGTGGTGCGCAGAGGCAAATCCGGTACAGGGGTGTAGAGCAACACTACAGTACTCTTGAAAGTCCAACATGTGTACCTTTAGATTAACATTACAAACAACCGGTCCACAAAAAGAGAGAAAGAGAGAGAGGGAGAGAGGAAGAGGGAGAGGGTAGCTATCACAAATTGCATTTCCGATTGATGCCTGCAAGCCTGTGGCATGTCCGTATGAGTGGTTTTAAATGTAAAGCGCCTCACGGTCGACTTGGCTAATGAAGAACCCCCCTGTGGAGATGCACTTGTTTGATGGAGCCCCCCCCCCCTTAAACCCCCTGCATACACTCTCTCTCTCACACACACACCTCCGCCCGAAAAAAAGATGATTCAGAAATATGCGTTTGGCTCCAGATCTATGGCATATACAAGTGCATAAGAGACATTTTTGAGAATCTTCCCCCGTCTCTCTGCTACAGTACCACCCGGGTTTCTTTTATTTGGCAGATTAAGAATGTAATTAACTCTCAGTGGGGGAATGAAAGGGAAGTCGTGCCTGGTACGGCCGTCGTTCAGAATGATGGATATCCTTCGTACAGCAGAAACGCTCCGCTCACAGCAGCAGCAGCAGCTATGCGGTGGCTGAGCCGGGTCTCCCGCTGAGTCCGGGACTACACCGAGCATCTCTCTCCATCGCACAGCTCTATTGCAGCTTAAAAAGCTTCTTTGCAGAAATGATGCTCCTCTTTGGGCACTTGCCTCTGTGCTGGTGATAAGACCGTAGAATAACGCACAGCTCGCGCGCTCCCACACCAAATGCCCACATGACTATTGTGGGCATTTGGTTAAAACATGAAAAAGCCATAATTTAAATTGCAGATTTTGTATTAGAAATACCGGGTAGACAAAAGTGGCCGGATAGAGTCAAGAAAAAGACACAGCGAAGTGTACCTACCTTTTTTCAGCCTCGGAGTTCCTCTTTCTTTCTTCTCTGCTTATAAACCCTCACATCTTCATCATTAAAACAACAATAATCCCCGGGTTTTGTTAAGTGTGTGAGTTCCTGCGGCAGGTCCAGTGAGGAGCGGTTCAAGGGTTCCTCTGCTGGGTTAAACGATGTTTTTAATATCCACCCCAAGAGCGCAGGTTGCTCAGGACGCGTCTGGGTACGGCAGGAGGAGTCGCTCCCTCAGCAGCCACCGTGCGCATTTGGAGAAACAAGTGCTGTGTCCGCGCAGGGAAGCTGAGGGAATGATGTCATGCGTCCGGCCCTCCCTTTCCAGTCACCCCTCAACTCACGGCTTTCTCAATATTCTCTCCCCCCTCATCTCATATCGCCTACCCTTCTTTCTTTGACTGAAAAAAAGACAATAAAACATACATTTAGTCAAGCACTGAATATTTAAATCTTGTTTTGAAATGTTAAAATAATTCTAACATTTTATTGAATGTTTCCTGAATTGAAATAAAAATGTGTTACTTTATCATAATATTCTGAGATTTGTTTTTGGAACACTTTTTTCATACCTTTATGAGGTTTGAAGAGCTGCGCCTCTTGATTTTGCAGATATGTTTTACAGTGCTCCACTTGACGTGATGAAGTCACGC
>NW_011333012.1:307903-319321 GCF_000735185.1 Notothenia coriiceps
CCCCCCACACGCCTCAGTGAAGGTATCGTCGATCCAGTAGCATCGCAGCCTGCCTTTACCCGGGATAAAAGGGGAGGTAAAGCAGGATGAAAAACACCAATGCACGCCGTGCATTGAGTCAAAGCAGCCTCCCCCTCCCAGCCATCGCATCTTAAAGATAAAGCTTCATATCTTCTCATCTGAGTTATAGCTGAGGATTGTCGTGTTTATCATGAACTACATTGCAAATAAATGACACCCCTTTAACATACCATTGGTCTTGTTTTGAGTGTAAATAATTGAGGAAATGTAATTGTTGCCAATAGGATTATGGATGAATTTAATATGTTACAATGGAAAAACATGCACGTTTTGTCATGATCATTTTTGTATTGTCATTACTTTAAGAATATACTGGGAAACGATTATAGCAAGTGAATATAATGTTATCTATATCTATGTGACATTTGTTTCTCCAGAGGAATATGCAAAAAGATTTAAGAGAAAGAAAATCTTAATGTAAAACTACTGAAGATGTCTCTTTTAATGCAATATGTCAGTCAAAAACAGCCTATTTAAACTGGCGTATCTTCAACCGCATTTAAATTCCTCACAATGGGTGAACAAGCTATAAGGTATTTTCTGCATCCCGACTTTGCAGCTGGCTGCTTGCTGAAAGAAACTGAAAGAAAAGACTGTGAGGGCGTTTAATCAATCAACTTCAGCTGCAGGTTTTACTTAATCAAATCTTTAAAGTGGCAGGGCTGCTTTCCTCCATATTGGTGCACGGATGCTCTGCAAGGACAAGCTGAAATGTTGCCCTGTGCCCAAATTATGCTTTTTCTGTATGCCTGCACTTGTCTTTAAATTGCTAATTGTGGGGAAACACAGGTTCTGTACATCCATGTCATCCATCAGACTGGCTTTCCATCCATAAAGTTGACGATATTTTATATTCCTACTTATCTGTATTCATGATATGGGAAGGGGGGATATAAACAGAAGACAGATAAACAGGACAGGTCATTGACATGCCAATACATCACAGGGATAACAGACAAACACGCATACCTGAGGGCATCAGTGAGTCTTCAGGTCAATGGATCTGCATGTTTCAAGTGCAGCACCCAAAGGACCAAACCACTGTGTGACCCTGAGTCCTTTTTCTTAATTAGATATATGAATTTTCAAACATGTCAGGTATGAACAAGATGTGAGGTATGCTGTTCTGTGGTCTTGCAGAATTGAACAGTTTGATAGTTCAAACTGATGAGTAGGACCTACAGCAAAGTATTACAAGTGGTACAAGTAAATATTAGACATAACATTATTGAATTTAAGTGACATGCTCAAATGGTTATTAAGTTTTGAGTCTGACGTACTGGTTGCAGTCTAGGGGGGGCCAAGGCCGGCCAATTTCATCTTTTGTAAGGGCACCCTGTGGTTTAAGTGTCCCACACATGTGCCAAAGACGATTGCAATTGGTTTAAAGAAATACAAACAAGCTCCTCAACTTTAAGCATTCATGGCAAACAAATCAAAAAATAAACCCTAAATGTTCAAAATGATGCAAAGATATGACAAAAAAAATAAAAATATTATGAAGATGGCAGACCAAAATCAATTGTGTCTCTGTGCAACAAAGAAACAATGATTCTTAAATAAAGAACTGAAAAGCACCCCAACCTACTTAACAACTTCATCATTTGTGGCCCCAGCAGGGTTCAGACTGGTAGCTTTGGAAGTGTTGAAGCCATTCTCTCCCTCTGAGCTTGAGAGGACCATGTGACCGTTAAGACCAACTAAAGCACCCACGTCCCCTGGACTGATCATTTGATTGTCCTTTACCTGTCTGCCTTTACTTTAGATAATTGGACATTTCTTTGATAATGTGTGACACTCACTCACCCGGTCGACTTTTTGCCCCGTAATACACGACCCCGGCAAAAAGTCGACCGGGTAACATTTTTGATTTTACAAGCAGGGTTGTTGTCACAATGTTGAAGGTTACTGTATGTATTGTATTTAAAATTAGTTTTGTTCCTTAAAATCAATCAATAAAACAGTTGGCGTAATATAAGCGGAGTCCTACTGTACGTCTGTTGTAACCTTCAAGGATGAAGAAGAAGTAGGGAGCTTGGTGACGAAAAAAGGCCATGCAGCTACTACAACGTATTATCAACCCAGTCTCACAAAAAAACGTGTAATAACTACGTTGGTCCACAACGTAGGACGTAGTATTTCTGAAATTGTAAGATCCCTACGTTTTTTTTCACCATTCATTCCAATGGCTGGCGTCTATGTCACGTGATCTTCACATTTCTCCCTGCAGAAGAAAAAAAACATGGCCGAACTTCCTTTTATTCTCGGTGTAAAATGCCTATTTTAAAGTTAGTTTGGCCATTAAAATGCGTTTTGATGTCATTTGATGCGAGAAATATGAGATGTTATTTCAGATTATGTGTGCAGTGGATGTACATGATCTTTAGTTTGCTAGTTATTACGAAGATTACTTCAGGAAATTGTGTCTATAGCCTACAACGTTTTCATTGTTACCAAGGTGGTTGCTAGGGACGCTGCTATCAATATTATTTCTGTTATGTTGTGTAATGTTTAATGGTGTTATCTTTATTGCTACCACCTTCCCCGTCAATATATAGTGTTGGTCCACAGCGCAAACATATTAGTTTAACAAAATCCGCATCTAAAATGGTGGCATAGATACGTTATTTTCCCCTGTGCAATTTCAGTCTCACATGTCACATCTCACATCACATCGTCATAAGCAAATACCGGAAACAGATCGAAAACACTTTATTCCGAGTGTGCTTGCTTTTCTCTTTGGAGGTCATCACATAACGGCATTGTAATACACGGTTCGGCTGCATTAAATATTACATATCTGCTGTAATTCTCTATTTATAGAGCCTTGATGAGAAGACTTCTAGACAAACATGAGGAACTGCCGCCAACACTGAAAACGTGTGTGGATCATAAATATATCAGCAAATAAACAACATCTTACATTTATTTTCACACAATACATCTCCTTGCAGTTTAAACACTAATTTGGCTGACTTTTATATTTGATCCAATTGCAGTGGCGGCTGGTGGAAAATATTTTTGGTGGGGCTGTTGATATAGTGAGTAAACGTTTTTTTTTTGGGAGAAATGACCCCTTAAATTGGGACTTCTGGTGATGTAATGGCCCCATAAAATCGTGGTTCTAGGGCCAGGAACAACCAGGCTGAGTCGGGCTGAGTATGCTAAACTAACTGCGGTCAAGCCAGCCTCCACTCGGGAAAACCTAGTCAAGCCAGCCCTCACGTGATATTGCGGTGCGCGAATATCCTATGCATTACGGTAGAGTAAAAAAAATCATCCCTCTGTGTTTAGATGAGAATAAAACAAAGACTGTCCAGTATCAAATACTCATTTCACGTCAGGGTGATAGCAGGACATCCCATCTAGTCACTCAGAAAAAATCAGGACATTCTGAAGTAGAGTTTCAAAATAAAAGACCTTTGAAGTCTCATATATGAGCTATCATCCCTGTTTTTAGATGAGAATAAAACAAAAACTGTCCAGTATCATAGATCCATCTCACTCCAGGGTGATAGCAGGACACCCCATGTAGTCACTCAGAAAGAATCAGGACATTCTGATGTACAGTTTCAAAAATAAAAGACCTTTGAAATCTCATATATGAGCTATCATCCCTATTTTTAGATGAGAATAAAACAAAAACTGTCCAGTATCATAGATCCATCTCACTCCAGGGTGATAGCAGGACACCCCATNTTCCATTGTATATACTCACTTGTAAAACAGGCCCCGTTGGCTTGGATGATGTACAGCAGCGCAGGTTTCTCCGGCTCACGTCCTTCGACAACGCAAGCGATCGTATCTCTTGTGGGATCTGCATGCCCTGATCACTATGTCCCTGCCAGGGGTTTAGAGGCACCTGAGATGCCATAGTGGGCTTAGATAGCAACGGATGCTCTTATACATTGAAGTATAGGGTAGATTCTGCAATTAGAATCTTGCACTTTTGGGTTTGGCTGTAACAGTTTGGTGCTCACAGGGATTGGCGCACGTGGTGTCGCAGACATCAGGCGTTCAGCAGGAGAGCCAACGTCAGAATCACGGGGACACGTTTCTGAGATTTACCAGCGTTGAGGAAGACATCTGTGACCCATCTCTGTGGAACGTTCCCATCAGCTGTTTTGCACTGCGAACTGCTCTCTCGCTATCCGTTTGACTGTTGGGTATCAGAGACTGCTCCGGTGAGGAAAAAGGTCCCCAGCTGTTTTGCAAGTCCCTTGAACACATCGACGACTGGCGACTTGTCCAGCATTCTATCAGAGATGAGTGTGTTGGTGTGCCGAAACAGAGAAATCACACAAACAGTCCATTCAATTTAGTTATACACCACACACACGATACATCATCAGAGGCACTATCCGCGAGCTTATGTATATGATCGAAATAGTCGAACCGTGGAGTCCAGTGGTTATGACAGCACTTCAGAAGCCAGTGCTACCAGATAGACGCGGTTTTCCACTCGCAGCGTCGAGTTAAGAAAGACTGGGTTAGCCAGATGCTGGACATGGGAGATCTGGCAGCAGGATGAAGCCTGGAGGGCCCTTTTGCTGATGGGACTCTGGACTGTTGCACACGCAGAGTGAGAGAGTCCCACTCGCGCAAGATGCGAGTCCTCTCTAGACATTCTGGCCAGAAGCATTCATGTCTGACAGGCTCATCTGCGATTGGTGGCTTCTCAAGTGCGGGGGTGCCCTCTGTGCACTGCAGATAGAAGTGATACTGAAGAAGCACATAGGTGCAGGGACTGCTAGCTAAGTAGCAGTCACATTCACATTTTGAGTACAAATCTCTCCTTATACCTGAGATCTATGTCAAATCTATCGATCATGCTGTCATGGTGTAAATACGAAACATGATGCACGGACACGAATCAGAGTTTGGGAACGAGCCTGATTCTGTCGGATGGCCATCCTCTATTAATGAATGCACTGAGGGCTTGCAGATCTTCGTCCTCGTGCTAAGAGCTATACATGAGCATGCTTCCAAGCGGCTGTGGAGATGTAGCTCACAGTACCATATAACTTCAGTAACGACAGGCCAGTCAGCTTGCTACTTAATTCAGCAGGAGCTTTAGCAATAGTTTCGCGGTGGGATTGGGGCACCGTAAAATGTCGGCTACATACATTGAGCCCCTCTGTCCTGCCCTTCTTATGCACACCGCCCTTAACTTGACGGTCCGCCAGCTCTTGTCATTGGATAACACGGAGCGACACCTCTCCGACGAACGGGCAGGGGTGTGGGATGGCTTCTTAAGATAGTCACTAAACGGTTGGGGTCAGTCTCCACCCTACAGGCTCGACACATAGTCTTGAACCCCACCAGGGCAAAACGAACAGCTAGCAGTTCTCATATACAATTAGTGCAAATACCTTTCGTCTCTGTGCTCCGAGTGAGGGGTCACGTCGATGCAAACGCTACGGGCCTGTCCTAGTCACCTTGCATGCACGCTGGCTCCAAGTCGTAGCATGACCCTCTCATCAGGTTGAGCGTGAACTGGTCTTCTGACATCATAGTATGACAGGACAGGTGGACTTTATAAGCATGATCTAAGAGGTCAAATGCATCCCTGATGCTGCTCTGGAACCAACACCATGCAGTGCGCCCTTGGATGAGTTTTCTCAGTGTGCTGCAATGTCCGCTGAAGTTCGGGATGAATTGCCGAGGTATCGATTAACCGATACGAGGAAACGCTGTAGTGAGACAAACGTCGCTGGGGGACTGAGCATGTCAGATGATTGGCATCTGTCTTAGAAGGGTCGCCTTCAGGCCTTCACATGTGAAAGGAGACCTACATATCCTACATGATCCAGGCGAAACTTGCACTGCTGGCCGGATCAGCTTTAGGATCAGACTCTCTCTCACTCGTTCCAGCTCACCTTCTTGAGGTTGGCATCATGCTCAGCAACTCCGCGGCAAACCAAAGGATGATGCTCTCACGATGACAGAACATTGGGTAACCTGCAAAGCTGTCCATCGAGCGTCGAAATACCCCACAGCAGAAGCTAATGCCGAAGGGCATCCTTAGGAATCGTACCGCCCAAAAGGAGTACTGAAGGTTGTCAACAATGGAGGATTTTTGTCGAGACGTATCTGCCAGAAGGAGCTTTTTAGCATCTAGCAACAAGAAAACACTTTTGCTCTGACATGCTGTGCGGCACTTCTTCTACTTCTCATAGGGTGATTGTTCTTTCAGCCGCTGTGATCGAGTCTTGTGATGATACACAGTCTTATTTCTGCTTGTCTTTTTTGGTGCTTCCACCATAGATGAGACCAAGTCCTAGTGGGCTCAGTAACTGGTATAATGACACCTATGTTTGCATGCGGTTAAGTTCAGCTTAACTCTGTCTTGCATTGCAATAGGAATGCGGTGGGCAGGTCTAACCACAGGTTGTACACTAGGATCAACTGTCATGGAGTAAGTGGATTGGTAGTTCTCCAAGTTCATCATCAAACAGGTTCTTTGTACTGCAGGAGTGTCTGTGTGGTGAAATCCGTGGTGCTTTACGTAGTGATCTGGGACATGCTTTGCTCAATGGACAATATCCCTGTCCACGCATCACCAGCCCGAAATCCCAGCTAGGTGGCTGGCACGATCTTTGTTCACTATGAAAGAAGGCAACGATGGTGCTGCTCCTTTAAGCAGCAAGCAGTTTTGGCCGGCCTTTGGTCTCAACCTGCTTCCTCCATAAGCAACCCAAGGTTTTAGCTCTCTTGCTTCACAAGTTGGCGCATCTCGGTCACCCCTTCGTCGTTGAACGTTTCCTTGAGCAACACATCGCATTTAGCTCCTGTGGCAACTTTCATGTTCAGTTACGATGCCTTAAGGTGAATTGCGTAACAAACATCTCCTTCTTTTGTCTTTGCTTGAGGATGTAACACTATCAACAGTCTTTCGATATCGACGCCATCCACGTAGAATCATGTCCCTCTCGTCGTGTTGTGGCTCTTCCACTGCGTTACTTCATGCGCACAGACTCAGCTTAAATATTTCTATTTGGAACGACTGACGTCCGCGTGCGGTTTAAGACGGCACGCATTTTTTGTAGGATTCACTGTTCTTTCACAGTATGGCACTTGTTGCCCGAAAGCGGACACTTTTTCCGCATAGCTGCATGCTGCCTCCTGCAGGTATTATACAGTTAGAGATGCCTGGGATGAGCGAGTGCGACTGGTGGCTTTGGCTGATACTTGTCTGCTAGAAAAGGTCCACTGCAATCAACACTGGTAGCTTGAATGGCTAACGTCTGCCTGTTTCCTCTGTCCATTCGGTATACGGCAGACGAAACGCGTTAGCAAGTGTCAGTTGCACACTGTCCGGAACAGAGTTTTTCCTTAAAGAGTCATTGATTATGCCACATAACCTATTTGTCACAGATAGTTCCTCACTAAGTATCCAAAATGGCAAAACTTGTTAGCTTTTATCTTCAGATCACTGATCGGAAGACTCAACTCTAACCCTCTGCTTCTGATTCTGAAGAACTGTGCCGTTTCATTATTCTGTATGTGAGGGTTTGCATATTCTCTGGATTTCCAGTACGTCAACACAGTCCGGGTCTCCTTTAGATCAGCTGGGAGATCACTCGCACCGCTCGCGGGCTGGCGCGCCGCACTTCAGCTGCATAACATAAAGAACCCGTTCACCATCCCGTTCAATGGCTTCTGGTCCAGCAACGATGTGAGGACCCGATGTAAGGCGCGTTTAGTAGCCTGCCTTGTCTGCGGTGCGCTGAAGGCGATGAAGATTCATCACATTCCCTCCAAGACCCCGCTCACTCCCGGCCACCCCTTCACAACATAACGGGTCCGACGGCGAAATCCATCCGCTCCCGCATCCATTGGTAGCGGGGCTAGCTTCAGCCGGCTATTAGCGTTAGACGGTCCCGTGGAAAAAAAATTCTTCCAGACGACGAGGAGAGGCTCGTGCCGCTTTCTGAAACAATGTAAAGTGTCGATACTTCTTAATACATGCATAGTGTGTATGTAAAGGCGAATACACAATGCGATAGGCAAGGGTGGCGGTTATTTATGACCACATGCATGAACAGTGAAACATGTACTGCTGCCGACTAACATGAATCGCTAATTATCTTAACACGTCACCGGGTGGCGCACCAGCTACGGTGGCCGCAAAGGACAAAACTTAATCACTATGAGAATGAGCTACAAGATCAACCGTCCAAAACCCTTACGCGCGCACAAGAAACGAGAGTGATGCCTACAAATTGAAGCTGGTCATAACGAACGAATAAATGAAACAGAAGGGCGGAGAAGTGGTTGTGTGTGTGTGTGTGTGGTGTGTGGTGTGTGTTTGTGGGGGGGGTGTGTGTGTGTGTGTGAGATTAAAATAGCCCAAGTTGGCTTACAATAAATAAACATTGAATGTGTTTAATTGAATAGTAAAGGGGTTGTAACGTTAGTGGGCAGGTTGCGGTGAGAGAGAAGAAATAAGACAGCCCAAATATTCTAAACCAAAATGGTATCTTTATCCGCATATTTAGCATATTCGCAACTTTGCATATTTCGCAACTTCCCGCATTTCACGCATCTAATAACATAAAAACCCCGCATGTTTAATCGCAATAATCAAAGGATTTTTAGCCCCGCATAATTCAAGGATTTAGCCCGCAAATCAAGGATTTGCCCGGGCTTTGACCACAGGTAGACTAATAACGGAGCTCAGCTGTTCAGACATTATTATGCATCAAGTGATATACATGGTCAAAACGACCTATAAGCACACAGCTTACAGCTGTAGTCGTGTGACTTTAGCTAACGTTAGTTAGTGAAATTAGTTAATTAAATTAGTTAGTTAATTTGTGAATGTAATCTTTGCTAGCTAGCTAGCTACGTTAGCACGTATTTACCTTGGAGCAAACGTATTTGTGTTTGTTGATATTCGCCATATTCAGCTGGGCATGGGGCCTGCCGCATTTCTTTATCCACTGGCGGCATCTCTCCTCTCGGGTTTTGGGTTTAGGAAACGGGTAAAATATCACCCCCCCCCCTCTAAGCTTATGGGATATCTGCTATCCGATTTGCAAAGACCATAAGCACAACGCTTCACCATTTTCGCAATGAATTTGAACGCTAAGCTTGTCGGACTTCCACAGGGAGCCGCGCACGTGATCGAATATGATTGGACAACGGGCATTTAGGGGCGTGGCTTTGCGAAAGGTCAATTGGAGACAAGACTCAGAGAGACACGAGGACAGCTGGAGCTTTGATGGCAAACACTGACGGTTTATTTGGAGCTTCTGCTGGAGAATTTACAAGACATGTCATGAGCCACGAGTTGACACAGGTAGAGATGCCAAATCAATTCTGAAGAAACCTTCCTGTGGTAGGAGGTTTTAACTAGTTCGGAGTGTAATAATCAACATTCTTCAGTGCCACAGTGACGCGTCCTAAAACCCGGAAGTAAGCCTTTTCCTGTTCCTTCGACAAAAAAAGCAATGCAATTTCTCCATAGGATTTTGGAAAATAGCTCGAAATAAGGTCTGTGGTTGACACACATTTAAGAGACAGATCATGTTTTGTTCAGCCGGATAATCTCCACATGTCTACCCTACTTTTATAATGTTCTAATCATAAATCTAATCGATAGATTTATGATTGATAGAAGAAACTGTTCAGGTGGCGAGAGGTTTTGGTCCTGATGGAGCACAGCCTCCTGCCAGAGAGGAGGGGGGTGAACAGTTTGTGTCCAGGGTGGCAGGGGTCGGCCACTATCTTCCCTGCCCGCCTCAGGGTCCTGGAGGCGTGCAGGTCGTGGAGGGATGGCAGATTACAGCCGATCACCTTCTCTGCAGAGCGGATGACACACTGCAGCCTGCTCTTATCCTTGGCTGTGGCTGCGGCGTACCAGATGGTGATGGAGGAGGTGAGGATGGACTCGATGATGGAGGTGTAGAAGAGTAGTGACTACTCTTATTTGTTTACTCTTATTGTAGTTAATTATAATCTATTACCTCCCACAAAAATAAATAGTTAATACGTACAACTATTTAAACGGGGTGCTGTGTTTGGAGTTAGATTCAAAGTTCTATAACAGAAAAACAAGATGTTGAGCACATGGGTCGAATCAAAATTGTTATTTTTTTATTTTTGTAAAAGAACATTTGATACAAAAGAACATATTTGGGCCCATTAATAATTTACAAGTACAAATCTGCTTTCTTTCTTTTACCCATGCAGTATGTAGCCACAAAAATACATTTTGTAAAAAAACGATTGATTGTTAAGTTGCTGGATAAGCTGAAGAGTCCCTTAAAAGCACTTTGGACAGCAACTGAATCAGGGTTGGAGTCCATTCACTTTCGTTATTATTATTTTTTCCATTCCATAAAAAGTGTCAGAATTTGTAAACCTTTTAGCATCCAAAAGTGAATTCACACATGAAAACTTTGCATAAAACTTTAATCAAATTACATATGTAAAGTTGAATTTAAAACAACCATGACTTAAACATGGTTTAATTCCTTCAAATGCCAATAATATATATTTTTTCAGTTCTAACCAAAGTAGATTTGATTTCAACCCTTACACAAATTCGAACCTAAACCTTTTTTTCCAAACAAAAACATTGCATTCTTTCACCACGGCCGCACACACAAAACAAAACCTGATTTGAATATTCATTAATAATTAAAGAAAGATTTTACCTCGACAAGGCACTCCATTTTGACCTGCAGGGAACCAAAACATGACAGGTTGAAAACAAGAACTGCAGAAATTCAAAAACACCGATCAGTTCAGATGCAGAAGGAAGTTAAATAAAAAAGACAAAAGTAGGATACAATCTAAGAGTTACAAAAGAAGACTTTCATTTGAGTGGCGTGTAACACCGCTGTCAATTGAAATTATATTCTGGATTTTTTACAAAGGAAAAAAGAGATGACTGTAGGCTTCCCTACAGCACATGTACAACCTTAAATTAGCTATGTTGCCTGCAACACGGCTCATTCTGTAAACTCATGTGACTAAATAACTATTAAGTCACACATTAATCAGTCAAAATTATTTTTGCATCATGAGCCAATGCAAAGGTTGCACATGCACTACAACAGGCAAGACAGGAAGAAAAAAAAAAGGCAAAATATAAAATGTGCTACAGAAGCTAATTTACAAACAAACTCTTTTTTTTTTTACAACTAAAGGACACATTTATCATCGCATGACCTGCTTGGCTGAACCAAGCGTCCTGCCAGAAAATAAATGAAAACATTTGTACCACTTTAAATAAATATGAAATTCAACCAAGCAATCTGTATATTCAACACACACACACACACACACACACACACACACACACACACACACACACACACACACACA
>NW_011333012.1:319364-355658 GCF_000735185.1 Notothenia coriiceps
AGAGGAACCTTATTCTAGTCAATCGCTGATATCATTATATTTATTGATACTCGCTTATATATTGATGTATGTAGATAGTAGTAATGAAAGGTGGCAGAATATGACATTAATGTGGAGTTATACAGCAAAGTATTATCAGATGTCTTTGTGAACCTGTGAGTGAACGCTGCGACCAAGTTTTTTCATCTCCGGGCCTTGTCGAGGATTGAAAATTCAAGTGAAATAGAAGACACAGCAGAAGTATAAATATAAAACACAGAATTTGTGTGAGCTGTATAGCTGAAATGATTAACAAATAACAAACAAACTGCATATTTAACAACGTGTTACGACATGCTGATGTAACCAGCGGCAAGACTGTTTCGCAATGTGGATCATTAAAGTGATACCTATCTTAAGAAGTTCGATGCTAACAGCCATATATGCAAAAATGTGCCTAGAGACATTGACTAAGTGCATTTCAGGTTTATCGAACAGGAGGGGTCACAAATAAGACGCAGCTGTTAAAATAAAGGTCTATTCTGACCTTAGCTGTCGATCGGTGGGGTAGAACGTTAAGTGGCTGGCCCCAGTTATGGGACAGGAGGCAATTTACCTCATGTTAGTATTATGGTTGTAAATTTGAGTGTGTTCTATTATGGAGTCAGATTTGGTCAATATTCTAGCCGGCTCCGCAAAACAAGCTACTCACGAGTGGAAAATGGTGCTTTTACACGCGCACTGAAATGACCCCCTCAGCGCGCGATTAAACCGCGGAGAGACAAGCTCTTTGCTCGCGACCGGGAGTGTCAGCCTCACTCCCTCGCGGAGTCTGTGCGCTTGCGTGAAAAGTTCTCACACCTTGGGGGGAGGCCACTGGACTTTGAGTGACTACGCTGCCAAGAAACCTGAGTTGCAGGTTTGAGTAAATGCCTGAACTACCAAGAGCCGAGAGTGACAGCAGCAATATCAGCTTGGACGAGAGTTGAATGTAAAGATGCCCATAAAAAAACATGTAGTATTCGTAAAGTGTACAGCAAAATGAACTATATATATAATAGTTAATTAAATTTACATAAAACAGAGTAGTATTTTTGAGTGGGTCTGTACGGGTCGAAAACTTCTAGCCTAGGCGCTGGACTGTATGCACCTCTTACGAAATGAACTATAAACAAAGGGTGAACTATAAGTCAATCAGATCTATAGTATCCACTGTAAGCAGTTGTATAAGTGTCTATAGTCAGTAAGTTTCTAGTGTCTTGTAGTATTTTTCACTCTGCTATCGTATTACATAGTGTTTTGTCTGTAGTGGCCATTTTATTAGCTATACTGAGCCCGAGTAATATTTCAACTAGTAATTACTATCGTGATGCATACAGTATCTACTATTGTATGGAATCTTTGTATAATTCCTATATTTATTTTATATGTATCCACTATAGTATAATATATACAGTGAGTTTCATTGTGTTTTTAACACACAATAGACCACTCGTAGTAATATCATGAAGTGTCGATAGGAACATATTATTATTATATGATGTAGAAGTGAACTACTAAGTTTTTTTTGTTGGTGTTCTCCGTATTAGACTATATTATTTAAATAGTATACTAGAGAAATATATAATGGTTTAAGTTGGAACACACTATAAGAACACCCTATAGTATAAATGATATGCAGAATGAAAGCCGTATTATAGTTGTTTGAAAAGCATTTCAACTCCTAGAATAAGTGTAATTTTTTTTAAATATCAAATGAATTGATAGTCAGGCATGTTATCAGGCCTGCCACTCTGGCTTTCCTGCAGCTGTCAATCAAAGTCCAGCTGCTCCGTCCCAAAGTGGTGAGAAACATACTATCGATTGGGTCATGTGACCAAATGGAACTCCCATATAAGCTAATACGGTTGTTATTTACCTGTATTATTAATTAATTCAAACGGGAGTGTGAGCATGGCTTTACAAACACGTAGTAATAAATGAAGTTGCAGTTCACTATGACAATATCATCGGATAGTACAAGGAAGTGTTCTATAGGTGCTTCTTCAAAAAAGACTAACAGAAAACATTATGTATTACAGCTATAGTTATACTCATTAGAAATAATATAGAAAGGTCTACGAAAGGACTTATGAAATAGCATAGCCAACACTAGTGATAATATTATAGGGCTACTATAAGGCTAATAAGGCAATGGCGATGCTACAGACAAAACTATAGTAAATATGAAGCAGGAAAAAATACACAGAAACACGACAAACCTTTATATGGAACTATACCAACCATAGTATGGCTTAGTAATACATGTTCATTATATACGTTCATTTCGTAAGAGGTGCATACAGCAGACAGTAGCTAGCAGTTTTCGACGAGATACAGCCCACTCAAAAAATAATAGATTATATAGCAACCTAATCAAACATGAACAAAATATAAACGCAACATTTTGTTTTGCTCCCATTTTTTCCATGAGATGAACGCAAAGATCTAGAAGAACATGTTTTACATAGCACAAACAATTAAAACTCAAATATTGTTCACCAGATCTGAAAAAATCTGTGAAAGGTGAGCAGCCCTCTCCTAGGCGAGATACTATCCATGCCCACCTCAACAGTGTTGGCTATCAAGATGCGATTAGACAGCATGGATGTACGCACAGGTGTACCTTAGGCCTGGCCACAATAAAAGGCCACTCTAAACGTGCAATTTTGCTTATGGGGGGTCTGGGGGGCGCCGAAAACCCAGTCATTATCTCGGTTAAGATTAGGGTTAGGTGGTTAGGGTTAAGGTAAGTGTTTGAAGCGAGTGCCCCATGGCGCTGTGGGTTAATGTATTGGGCAAAGAGAGCGTAATAAGGACGATGAAACACAGGCCACTCGATTCACAACATTACCCGAACCCTAACCCTAACCCTAACCCTAACCCTAACCCTCACACCAGATACTGACTGGTTTTCGGACCCCCCCCAGACCCCCCCAATAAAGCAAAAATGCATGTTTCAGAGTGGCCTTTTATTGTACCGGCCTTGTTTAAGAGGCCGGTAGCGGAGGGGAAGAAACTGTTCAGGTGGCGAGAGGTTTTGGTCCTGATGGAGCGCAGCCTCCTGCCAGAGAGGAGGGGGGTGAATAGTTTGTGTCCGGGGTGGGAGGGGTCGGCCACTATCTTCCCTGCCCGCCTCAGGGTCCTGGAGGCGTGCAGGAGGCACATTATGTATCAGGGTTACATTAACTATGAAAAAGGCAATAGCAACGAAATCCACTGGCTTCTAATACAAGTCTTTCTCACTTTATGGCTGAGTGAGAGGAGCAGCATTATTTTATTTGTATTTTGGCATGAGGCAATTAACTTATCAATCTAAAATGGCTATCACATACTCTCGACTACAGCATGCATTCCTGTCCTTGTCCAACCCCATGGCATTGAATTAAATTAAATAGATCTATCAGAGAGAGAAAAAGAACACTAGTATCAACATAAAACAACTCCCTGATATTGTCATTTGTTATGATAAAGTATGACACCTTTGGGGCTGATATATCATCCTGTTTCTGGATTAAAATGACTCTCTGCTGCCTTAATGTTTAAATAAAGATAAGGGAGCTGGTCAATTTGCTTTAAAAACAAGAGACTGCTCCTTGTCTTTGATTTAATCACAACATCTCTCCCCTTTCTTTTTCATTCATCACCTACTTCCGTTCCAATGATCTCCCCTTGTTGTTCTTCTCTAACTTTGACCTCCTCAGTTGACCTGCATTTCTCTAACTCCTCTTCTTTCTCCCTTAATAGGTTCATCTGTGTGTGGGAAAGCCATGCCAGTCAGAGTGGCTGGATGAGTGGTTTAATTAGAGAAAAAGTAGTCGCCTCATACTGAGCACGGGCAATCAAGGGCCACTGGCTGGAAGAAAAGTCGGACGAAGCCATTCGTTGATTGGTGATTGTAGAAGTGTTATTTAATCTACATGATACGCTTAAAGAGCTTTGAGTCAGATTAGGGATAAAGATAATGCACTACAGTGGAATTAATTGTACCAAAGTAGAGCCAAGTTCCAGGCCAATTGTATATATATTGTATCTGCTGATGCCTGTCTACTGAATGTGCGCACGATTATCAGCTTAACAGTAAAGGTTTCCATAAATGTACTATATTGAATTATGTTATATTTGGTGTGCACTGTCTGCAATAAAACATGTCTCATATTTTACAATCAACAAATTGATCAAAAAGTTGGCTTTCATGATCTTGTAATTATAGTTTTTATGTTTTATCTGTAAAGATAAAACATGAATGTTATAATATTAAATAAAAAAGCTAAATGAAGTATAGATGACTTGTTCTAACCGTGATAAGTGTCTTATGTTCTCTCTTTGGAAGCATCCAGTTTCCTAGGCAAGGCAAATGTATTTATATAGCACCTTTCAACAATCCTACACATCATTGAACAGAAACATGTTTTTTCTGAAGATAATAAACAAGAAAGATGTCGTTTTTAGTCAAATGTGAACATGACAGCTGTATACAGTTGTGTTTCAGATATGCATGTTGTCCACAGTAAGTAATCCGCCTTCTGTGCAGCTTAGTGATTACTTACAAAGAGTTAGTGGCTCGATTCCCCGCAGGTCACCACACTGAAGAGGCACTTCTCTTACTGCGCGTTGCTTTGGATAAAGTGTCCTCCAAATGGCATCTGCACTTTCCAGCTGTCTGAATGGCCCTTGATTAGACAACCAGATTAACTGAGGGAACCATCTAAATCAGTTATAAAGCATCATTGAAAAGTACTAAGAAAGAATGAATGAATTTAATGCAAATGAATGTATAATTTCCAGTACTTGATACTTGCATCTGGGATCAAATAAATAATGTCCAATTTACCACGGTTTCTTTTCTCCTGCTCTAAAGTTCAAGACTGTTTCAGGGTTTGTAATAATATCAACACCTAATATTTAAAATAAACTAAGAGTGTCTAAGTTACAGACATTTGGAAAATACAGCCTGGCATTAGAACTTTGGAGAACTCTGCATCGCTGAGTTGAAGATAACACTTCTGAAATTCGCTGAACGGAAGCTTACACATTGCATAATAAACATGAGCCAATGAGTGACAGTGCACATAATGAGACTGAGCATATTGTTTAAACCATTTTCACTTAATCCATCATTACTGTGGTTCTGCTGTGCAGCGAAAGTTTGCAAAGCTTTGATGCAAACCAGTCGTAAACAAGAGTGTTTTGAAAGCATCCAGAGAGAGATGGAGAGCTGAAAATATGACGGGATTAAAAACAACATTGAAGTCGCAGCCTTTTCAAAGCTCTGAGCAAAATTCGATTTTCATTCATATTGTTTTGACTTTTTGTGTTTACCACTTAATTTACCTGTAATAGAAATGGTGCCCTTAGGAACAGGCGGTCATAATCACACCTGTATACTTGATAATTGTCAGTGACAAGAGCAGACACATAGCAAAGAGAACTTGCCTGTACAAGTTAAAACATTTAAATGGATGATCATTAACATTTTCAGTAGCTCCTGACCCAGATACACTAAGCTTTGTTATCCAACAAACTATCAGGCTAATTTAGCCATTTAAAAGGAATAACAAAAAAGGATAATGAGAATTTCACAGTTCTTTGCACAAGGTGTTAGATTATTAGAGTGGCCAAGATGTCTCTGACTGTAATATCTGAAATTATAATAACAGTTTTTCAGTTCCTTTGAAAAATATTGGCTGTGAGTAGGAAGGGAAAATAGTGCCTTTGGATTGACAGTGCAGCCTGGTCTCATAGGGCTTCGAATACAATGCTTGGCTAGAGGATTGTGGGTTATTGACATCAATGCAGGCACCAGGCTGCATGGTATATCCAAGATAAACCCATGCTATCAATATTAGATACTCAGAGTAACAGACCTAGTATTAGTAATGCTGCAAAAGTCTGTTGACAGAGTGAAGGTGTATTGGTCAAACAAACACACTTTTTGACGTTACCTAAACTCAACCATTATGATCAGTTTCACACCGCAGAAAATAGCAAACACTGCCAAATACTTTAAAACCACTCCCTCTCTGGAACTTATTGCATTTAGTGAGAGCAAGGTCTTTATGTATCCTTAATTTCACTTGTGTTTTAATAAGACTGGTATTGTTTACTAGAAACACATATTACATAATAACATGCATACATGACATTTTTTTGTTTGGTGTCTTAAAACCTTTTCTATTTGGTAACCAATATTATGACATCTGTAGAACCACATTGATCTGTGCGATGCTCTTTTTTTCAAACAATTGTTGTCAAGCTCGCAATGCATAAATAACTATGCAAGACAAGTTTATATTGAACCTGTCAAACACAAAGATTGAAAAGGGAATAATTTATTGGTACAATGAAACAACATCTGAAAACACCTGGCATTAAAACCTGATCTGGTTACATTATCTGAATAATGAACAGATCCTCACACAGGAGTGAATGCACCGGGAAAGCATTGGAATTTTTCTATTGCATCGGTGGGAGCAGAAATAGAAAAATGAGATGCTGTCATTACTCAATGCCTGCCACAAACATGTCACTTGGAGATTGTTTTAACAAGCTAACGGTATCAGCTCCCTTTAAACTACCAATCTACTCAAGTGGTCACTCTTGTAAATGTCGGGTGGAATGGATAGAAACCACTCATCCAATGTCATGCTGTGGGATGAGTAAAGATTTGTCCATGGAGAAAGTCAGTGAGCAGGTAACATGACAGTGTGAAGGGTGCAGGCTGTGTCAACAGCGAATGGAAATAGAAGCAGTGATGTACGGGGCTATAAATTGTCTGTAACACAGCCTCATAATGGCTGCGTGAGGGTGCTGGTGTATACAGCAGCCATTGAGCGGCACTTGGCTCATTAGGTTGAGGCATTGAGGTGCTGAGTGGGTGTGTGAGCGGTGAGTATATGACATGACAAGGCTTTGATGCACTTGCAGGTAGGGAGCTCATTTCCCTTGCTCTTCCCCTGTCATTATTCCCTCTTTTCACTACTCACGCACATTCTCTCGCTCTTGATAAACTCACTAGCAGCTGGATTATTGTTCCACATTTGGTGTCTTCACTGTTTCTCTCTAAGCTCTCTCTGCTTCCTGACTCTGTCTCTTTTCTGCTGCATCTCGTCGTTGCCTTCTCCTCCTTGCTGTGGATATCTATAGCAGCATCCTGAAAGGACATTCAGGTGGGCGAAGGTGTGAAAGTCCCTCAGAAAAAATACCCAACAACCCAATGATAGATCATGTGTGCATAAAAACAGGATCTTCTCACAATGCTTGGTTGTCATGATAGCAATGAAGTAGATATTTACAGCAAAGCTTGGTTAAAATAATTTTGGGTGGGTTCAGATGGATTCATAATGTTGATTACTATAAGTGGAAAAAAGTGTGATTGAGCAATCTGCGCCCACCTGCTAGTCATGTCTACCGGTTAGGGATGACTTTAAAAATGCTGTTTTATAAACTTGTGTTTATATTTTCCCAATCATGTTTGTCACATTCTGTCTGTCTCAGTCATGCATGGACATCGCAACAAATAGATGTGTGAATGCAAATCCATCTGTTGGGTACTACTGCCTCAAGAAATAACCATAACGATGACGTGAGTATTGTCAGGGCAGAAGAATTACAGCTGCTGTATAATCTTTAAAACCTTGTTTTTATCATAAAACACAACACCAATTGTAACAAATTAAACCCAAACTCTTTAAATGCACACTTCCGGAACAACACAGGTAAGCATTATAACATATGAGCGTAAAATCTATTTACACTGTTGTATAGAGTCTCACAGAAGTCAATTTGCAGCCCCTGGTTCAGCTCAAACAAACACGTAATTTTGGGGTATTTAAAATACAGAAAAACATGCAATTTAGTGTTGTTTTTCACACACTCACACAGTTAAACTAATGTTTTACAGCAGCTACAAGCCATGCATCAATTAACTTTTCCAGTAGGCTTGTTTTATTGAAGTCCATTAAATGTCAGTGGCCTTGTTTGGTAGAACTAAATGTCGCAGATTATAGTAATATCGGCATTCCTTATAGTTCCATAGCTGCAAACACTGAGAATGTAACCTTTACCCCTGACAGATGTAATACCATGCTCCCCTGACCCCCCAAAAACATGAGCCACCCTGAGTATATAACATATTTATTTATACAGGAGCACATAAAGGAGAAAAAAGCTGGCTGTGAGTCAGCGAGTCGGGCTGCAGGTCATCAGTGCATTATCCCCCAACCTTTGCCTACCCTCTTCGCTTCACTCCAACTGCCTGCAAAACAGTATCACTCTCGCACCAGCGCTGTGATAAGATCTGACTTAACCTTGGTGAGGTGCATCACCTCAACAATACCACTAGCTTGTCACTACTACAGAACATCACCTTCAGGGGATAAGGGTACCATTAAGAGAGGAAATAGGCTTAACAGATAAGGGCAGATTTTAGTTGTAGGCATGCAGTGTTTAGTTCAGCATCATTTCATTCTCATGGGTTCTTTTTGAATTTTAAAGCAATACACAAGTCAGTGTCAGCTTAGATTAGGTAAAATGTGTGAATTGAGAACAAAGTGTTACAATTCAGAACGACACCTGACAATACTTATACATCTTTAGCGACATTAGAGAAAGGAAGTCAGTCTGTTCGACTCTTTATCTATCCTGAAATATCTCAACAGCATGTGGTAACCGTGACTTTACCTTTAAATGTAAACTGACCTCCAGCTAAGGGGCAGGAGGAACCCGTGGACACTCAATTTATGTTGATCGTGGTAACCAATTTTAAGGCTTCCCTTAACATGTACAATTAGGACAGAGGCATGAATTCCCAAAATATAATCCAGCTTTATTTAACAAATATTAAAACACGGTTAAAAAGTCAATTTCATCAGCTGTTAATGGGTAAAAGGCAAATATAATTCACAACGCTACATAAGTTACCCTCCTCAGGTGGGCAGGTGTGGTCCGCTGGGTCACAGTGCTTGCTAACTGGGAAGGACAAAAACAAACAAGAGAAGCCACACATCAAAAATAACAAAAGCATGCAATACTTAAACCACAACCTCTAGAAAATAACAGTAAGATATTTAGCATACCCTTATAAAGTGTCACACCGTGCAGGCCATACACTGAAAACAGACAGAGTATCACGTCACGGGCCCAGACCTGCGCCTCAGAGGAAGAAGAGCGTAACCTAAAACACAGATCTGCAATTATTATATTGCCACAAACACATTTGACAGAAACAAAAAACACTATAGGACATGCTGGCCTGGTCCATTTAAAAAACAAATAAACATATTTTTTTGTTGCTAGCCTGGTAGCATACACCAATACAATGTAAGTTATTTCACAATCTCAGCTCAATCTAGCTGGGGAAATGGTCACTCAGCTGTTATAAATAACAATAAAAGCTATAATAAAATAAAACAAAACAAGTGACATACCAGTATCCCGGGTCGCTGGGCCGGTTATTGGCAATAAACTCTGTAAAATACATAAATAAGAAGTTTAAAAAAAAAACTATTACAACTTCTATTAAAACACCATTTAAAAACAAATTGCTCGTAACAGACCCAGGCTGCATCTCACTTCTCTTATTTTTCATTTCCTCGCTCCTCGGTCTCTGTATCTCTGCCATCTTGAGAACCGTCCCAGTGGCTTTATTTTTTCCGGAGGATCGAGGAGTGATAACGGAGGAGCGATAATCGAGGAACTACCGGACCATCCTCCATTGAAATCCTCAGACACTCGCCCCGCCCCCTTACTGTGTATCGCTCACTGATTGGACGATGCAGCGCATGCACTGATCTGTTGCTTCTTGACATGAGAGCAGTTTAGCGGAGTGAAGAAAACACATGAACCTCACAGGAGTCACTCCTCAGTTTATACTTTGTTTTGTTTCAATTAATGTATCATTTAGTTACAAATATGTGATATATCTGAACAACAAAGTGGTCAAAAATAATTTTATTCATTTATTGGAAACATTTTCATGATCGCTTTTTTCGTTTAGCCTTTACATTTTAAGAATGGCGTTTATCTTTTTTGAGAATGAGTTCTTATTTGATTTTATTTACTTGGGTATACAACAGATGATACAAATGTTTATGTCAGTAAATGTGTACTAACAGAGGCGGGGTTGTTTGTGAAAATAATGGGGACAGAGCTCGCTGCTGTCACACGATCAGCTGTGCTGCGTCATCACAAACGGACTTCGCTTCACGTGACGCTCCGGAGGACGCTTCAACGTCCCATTGCTCTTAAAACTAATTTCCCTGCTTCTCGTGGGGTGTTTCTCAATCTCGAGTAAAGCTGCTCCAGAACCACTATTTCAAGCATACATCGAGTGCCGCCGAAGTACTGTTCCAATGTCCAGCATACTTGGAATTCTACCGAGCCCGGCGTAGCCTACTTCGTTTGGAGAAATTTCGAGGCTGCACATGTGTAGACTCCGCGGTCTTAAAATCCCTACAATGCTTTGCGCTAAGACCAATTTCCAAATCTGTGACGGAAGATGTAAGGCGGGGCCTCTCATATGATGCACACCTGCACACTTGCTAGCCTGTTCCACTCTTCGTTTTCCGAATGCCAGGAAGTATTCTTCCCTCGCTTCTGAAGCAAGACGCTCGGAAGACATGGGCTCCCAAGCAAGCGTACTCAACATTGAGAAACAATCGTGGCTTCCTTGCGTTTCTCCATGCTTCCCTGGTGGGAGGGACTGGTCGCAGGAAAATAACGCAAGTGAGGGACGCAAGGAATCCATTTAACAGAAGTGAGACGCAGCCCCTGTCTCTTGCTTTGACTGTCGGAGAGTTTCCCTCCGTGATCGGGTGAAACTCGTCTTGGCGGACTGAGACTAAAAATCAGCCCGGGAAACTCGACCGGCCCAACTTGGTACCGCTAGTGAATTGTCAACGGGGGGGTGCTAGTGAATGGACCGGCCCACTTCGTCATTATTATATTTTTGGTTTACTGTCCTATAATATACATTGGAATGAATTCAAACCTGTTTTTATCTATCCTATTAATTATAAAGGTGTGCCTTGGAAATATTTGTTTACATTAATTGTGACCAAACCGTTTGAGACCCACTGAGATAACTTAGACTAAAGTTAACTATCTAAACAGTCCTTTACCTCACTGAGCTCTAGTTATCAGCCTCAATCCAACAACAATCTATGTCGCCTATGGCAAAGACCGGCCCTGCACATAGGCTACTTATGACTGTTTATCTAGTGCCATAACAAGGTTGACATGTCAAATGTTGCGACAACTTTGGACTGATTACAATGACGTTTTGTACAGATATCAATGAAGCCCACAGTATGACAAGTGACACCCTGACCTTATCACGCCATCACCGATTCAAGCGTTTTATCAAACAATTTGGTTCATGGCATAATAGCTAAACTAAATGACAATACCATGAGCCACAATTGTACTTAGTAGACCAATTTTAGCATGAATTGTAATCTTCAACATGTTAGCATGCGTTTAGCTCATATCACATCATCACAGAGCCTCTAGCACGGTTGTACTCTCCTACCTTAATGTGCTAAACCAAAAAAACACATGTAATTTGTTTATTTCCTGCCTACATTATTTCCAGGTGTAAAGCAACATCACATTTTGAGTTACTTTTATTAACTTTGAGAGTCATAAAAGCAGCATTTCTCTGCACTAAATTAGTAATTTAAATATAGACATGGAAGCGTTGGACTAAATTTCAAGGTGTTGAATATCTTTTTATGATCATACATTCTTTATTATAAATGTGGACCCTGCAGTGCCTTGGTATCTGAGTGGTTACAGCACGTCACATATGACATCCTTGGGACCTTTGTTGCATGTCAAACCTTTCTTTCCCCCTATTTTTTGCATATATTTGGACTCTTATTCTTTCTTTGTAAAAACTCTCACCTCTTTAACATTCACTAACAATTCCCAGTACTGTATTCCTGGATCTGACAAGTAATGATGAAGGGGGGGAAGATTATTATTCAAGGCTTTAATAACAGATGAAATCCTGAGAAATTGAAAATTAAATGAATCCCCTTTAGCAGTTATGGTAATTAAAAGTTAATGGAAAAATTGTGGGACCACAGATACAGCAGCAGATGGAATACATTACAACACACATCATAATTCACTTTGGAACACTAGAGGTCACAGTACAGCCTTCTGCAGGTGTTCGGGGTCCCAATCACTGAAACATCTGGGCTGGGGGGTGCCCACTTTATGACCCAGTAATAGATCAGTGCCAACCCTTTTTGTTTTATTTTTCACTTACAGCTTACAGTAGGTTGAAAATAATACATCTACTGTAGTGAACGTTTTTCAGAAGCTATTTCAGCTCCGTTTCTTTAAACAAGCCAAGACAGGTCAGTTTCCAATGTTTTGCCAGCGGCCGCTCGTTTGCTGTTAGCTGAGAGGTTGTGACTGAGGTTAAGATGACTACTGACAAAGAGATATATGTACTTTTAAAAGAATGGGAACTGACACCTGTGTATGTGATAGCACAAGATAAAACAGCCAGGCAGCTGATAACATCTGAGGATGGAAATAGCATTCGTCCTCTCTTGTTGTCTTAACAGATTGTGGAGTAAATGGTGAATGTATGCAGTAGACAATTTGCAGTTTAAATAAAAGAAAACATTGGCCACCATTATAATAAAAAGAAATTGATTGTTAAAAAAATATTGTGTGCTGTGTTAGTCCTCATGAATATTGAAAGGTACTTAAACATTAATTTACTCATCAATTCAATCACACCAGCAGATAAAGCAGCATGATGCCACTCACACAGACTGTGTTAGGCATTGTTAGTCAGAACAGGTGCAACTCTATCACTATATCAAAATAATGTAAAAATTGTGGTGGACAGTGTTTCCAATCACATAAATGGGTTGGTTTAGCTTTGTTTTAATTATTAACCATATAGGAGAGGGAATGCAGGCTTTGGGTTTGTCCAAACACAACAGGAGGTTCTTATCAGGAGGTACATGCTGAAATGTTTAACCAAAATCCCAACCTGCAATGCAAACTGCTGTCTGGCGGGTTACCCATCTTTTCATGGAGTGCAGTCTGTATCGACTCGGCCTGGTATGATATGCCTCTGCAGATAATCAGATGGAAGACAACCCCCTGCCCTCATTTACTGACACTCCTCATACTGATGCCTGCTCTCTTAACCTGCATGTAGCTGTCAACACTAATCTGACTGACAAACATGCACAATGGTGTTCTACATTTGAAGCCTTTCAGGGAAAAGTGGATCTATGTCTCTGGTTCATAAACTTGTTTGGCAGTCAAAAAGGGAAAAAAACGACATACAACGCAGTTCTGTGCATAGAGCTGCATCTGACAATCAATGAGAAACATGATGGAGCAAATAACAAATTACAAGACTTAATGAAACAAAGTGACAGCTGAAAGTGAACCAATCTTTCACATGGGAAGACATGTTGAAAGAAACGTGTAAAAGTGCAGGATTGTCAAGTTAAAATGAAGTGTAAGTGTTGGAAGCAGCAGTTGAAAGCTATTTGCGTCCTTTTATGAAGCTAAAGGAGCCTAGGAGCGTCACAACTGCACGCCACGAGACCCTGACCAAACGTCGCTCCTGGACAATTATGGAGTGAGAGTGTGTTGACAGATCTGCTCCTTCAATTCACCGATGTTCTTCCCTTTCTGTCTCTATACAGATTGTTCTCTTGCAGCCCTTTAGGGAGGAGGTTGTGGTGAAAAAGAAGAGCCTTTAGAGGCCTATTAGCCACAGCGTCTGCAATGTTGATATGGGGGTATTTAACTTGAGCTTCTCCCGCTGCCTCTATCTGTCATCATCTGTCTAGCTCTGTCTGTGCATCCCGGTGTTTGTGTTTGAGTCAACAATCATTAATCATCTGCAGCCGGTACAACAAATGCTCTGGGACACTTTCAGTTAGGTACAGCTTTGACAAGCACACAACAGGATATATATGTGTCTACAAACACACGCACGTTACTGCAACACAGACACAAACCAGAACACACCTAAGCTACTTAGCCTAGTCTACACCGAAACGCCAGAGCTAGACTGACTTCACATTACTTTTCCCCTAAAACCATTCCAAACACACACAACTTTACATTTCTCACCCCATGATGAACACAGACTGCAGTTGCCATGTGAACATATTTGTTTCCTTCTACTGCACTATTTCTCACGCACACTGTTGCATATAAAGTAATATGTAACTAAACCCACAGATATGCACATAAATGTAATAATTTATTGCCATGTTAACACAGTTAATAGGAACTTAAAATATAAGTTAATAAGAATGGAGTAGGCAGTTATCTCATATATTTAAACACTGATGCTACTTTTCTTTTTCGTGCTTGAATCTGCCTGACATGCTTTCTGGAAGAATCATGTAATTTTCATTTATATATAACGTAAAATATGTTACAGCATCCTTTTGCGCTGTGTACCATTTCATAGTGATGTTGTCTACAAATGTAATTGTTTTATAAAAACAGTAACGGAAACTGGAGTCAAATTCCTTGGATGTGTATACAAACTATAAAGCTGAACACATTTATATTTTGTGCGATATTGTAGGCATCTAAAGTACAAACAAAATATAATCGCTAGAAATCTAAATAGTTAATTCTGGTCTACAAAGAACAGGATATATGGGCATTCCTCTTCTAATGCAAATTAAATCAAGAAGGCCACATAAATAATGCAAATGACCTCAAGACGTCAAATAAGAGCAAATGGCTGTCCGTTGCTAGGCGACAGTGGATGTTTAGCAATGGCACACATGAAGATGAAAACACAGTTGAGGTTTGGGAATAGTTTTATTGTGACAAACAAGTTCATTGAAACAAATGGCTCCGAGCCATACACCGTAGGCCTATAGTTATCCAGAGAGCTGAACACCTGTGCACAGCAAGAAGCCGCTAACTGATCATTTTGTCTACTGTAATTTAGATGAATGCTAACACGCGAACAGATTCAAATCAGCCATGATAATTGTTCTGCATCCTCTCATGGTTCTTGAAAGTTAATGTTATACAACCAACTTTTTGCAGAGTTAAATATGTCAGGAAATGTTTTATTGCTACTTTTAGATTCAAAGGCATTTGTACATGGCCCATTATTTCTCTCCATCACAGCAAGGTTGTCAATCTGTTTTCAATTCTAAGCAATTGGCTTGATGGTTTGTCAAAATGATTGTTTTAGACTTTGTTTGTCAAGGCAAAGAAGATTTCCTCTGTGTGTGTTTGATGGTTGTCTAGCTAATGCTTGCTGAGAGCTATATCACTTATGCGTATGTCTGTTGGTTCACTAGTTACTTTATTATGATGAATTGGCTGAACTTGCTGCAGCGGACTTGAATGAGACTGTGAACAGCGTATCACCGCTTATGAACCTGTGAACCGACAAGAGAAAGAAAAGCATAGAGAAAAAGAAAGGGAGAGATATTATTGTATTGTTTTGGAATAGGTTTGGGCTAAAACATGGATTGGTGATACATAGATACCGTGCAAATAAATTGGTACACAATGTTTTCTAAAGCCCTGCAACATTGCCAACAATTTTGAAATGCTGTTGTCATTACTTGTGTATATCAGTTTATACATATAAGCATTATCTTTCGCCCGATTGTTGATCTTCTTTGTATTTATTGGCCCGCGTGTAGTGAATGTAGTGTGTGGATGTCGCAAGGTCTCGAGTAGAGTGTAATGGGGATCCACCCCTGAGGCTGTTCGGCATTGTTTTTTAATCTATTTTCTTATTCCTAATACCCACTTTCATAAAAGCCTTTATAAAATTCCTGACCATGTCTTTGTTTACCAGTCCTGTGTTTGTTTTACGTTATCTTTTAATCCTCTCTTGATAACTCACTTTTAATAGCCTTTTAGATTGTATATCCTTTCCCCTGTCAACCTTCTAGTGGTTTCTTCTTCACTTGAGGTGTTTTCTTTTCCTCATTCGATAATGGTTTTACTTCTTTGGATAGCTTACCTGCATTGCATTTTCATTTAAATCCCTCCTGATAACATCCTTCTCTAAAGTAACCTCTTAGAGCTTGTGTTTTTTGTGTTGTGATCTTTTAGTGTGTTCTTATGTGTTATTCATTCTGTTTTGTTATTCCTATAATGCATTTAACTTACTGTCAAGAAACATGTTTTGAACATTACATCTACTTCCCATATCTAACATCAGATTTGCATTGCAAATACTGTTAAAGCATTCTGCATTTTATGACAAAGTAAAATGTTGATTCAAGCTCCATGACACTGCAAGCAAAATGATCCATTATTTACATGAAATCTTTCATTTCATCCTGAGCCAATGTTTTCCAAAAGTTGTTTAGTTTGACTGTATGAACAAATGTTGTTCTGGGTGAGTGTTGTTTTGTTTGGTTTGAGTGACACTATACTATTACAGGCTAGTTATACCCACCCTGATAATGTAATGTTTTGAACATTAAATATCAAAACAGCCCAAAAAACATGAAAAAGTGACCTCGGAAGTAACCCCTTAATGCAGAGGTTTGTTCTGATTATGGAAGTCTTGGTTTTACTCTCAGCTGAATTTCCCAAAATTACCTTCAGCTGCATACCATAGCGTATCCAGTTAATGTACTTCTACAAAAATATTTATGCCCAACATTTGTCGTACTTGTCTCCTTCAAAATTTGCAATCCAGTCTGACTCTCACTCTGGTGAAGCCTGCTGAACCCGGGGGCCAAACGTCTGACACCCCTTCAGATGGCTGATTTGACCTCATGTCCCACCACTGACCCAACAGACCTGCCTTACTACACCACTGTCATGTTAGCGCCAATTGAAAGTGGCAGCAAAGCCTGTCGCCGAATCCTAATCACAATGCATAATTGGCGACAGGTTCAGCGTGTGTGTGTGTGTGTGTGTGTGTGTGTGTGTGTGTGTGTGTGTGTGTGTGTGTGTGTGTGTGTGTGTGTGTGTGTGAGATACATGAAGTGTGCATGGCAATGAGTTCACAGCTAAGGGGAATATTTGCTAGTTTTGGCCTGGTGGAAAAGTGAGCTTGGATATATACTTAACACAGAGCTTAGAGACTGGCTAAATGCAATCACTTCATTCATATAGTTTAGAATATTTTGAAATTAAGTCATTCAGTTTTTACACCTGTATACAGATTATGTTGATTAAATAAAATAATCTGCAAGCAATATTAGTGAAGATGCAGTAGTGCTTGTAGTAAGCATTGTGGTAGCAGCAGCTTGGCAAAGTGAAATATTCAGTAGTGCTTGACGGTTCAAGTAGACACATTGAATATGAGTGAAGCGCAAAGGATGTCACGTGTGAGTGTGGTATAGCATAACCGAGCTTTCTGCCTGTACTGGCTCATAGGCACAGCTCTATTAGCTTGTTTAATACTTAAAGGGGTCCCATTATGCTCTTTTTAAGGTTCATATTTTTATGTTGTGCGTCTGTGACATGTTTACTGTTCAAAAAGCCCTTTATCTTTCTGATACTGACTGTGCTACAGCACCTCTTGTCACTCTCTGTCTGAAACCAGAGCTCAGTCTGCTCTGATCGGTTAGGTGGCCGTCTGTTGTGATTGGTTAAAGCTTAGAAATGTCTCACCCATTAGCCTATCACGTACAATGTGTAGTAACGAGTGTTACAGAGGTAAGGAAAGGAGTCCAATGGAGGTGTTTCAGGCAATGGAGTGTGTTCGAGAGAAGGGAAGTTTGAGATTTTAGCCTTTGCAGACCATTTACATGCAGACATACAACACACAAAAGGAAAGGGAAAACCCCCAAAAGCATTATAGGGTCCCTTTAAAATTAGAAAGATATGTAAAAATAGGCCCTCATTGTTTTGGTGACCCAAAACAGTTCAGGATAAACAATCATTAGCAATCCAACGATTGCAAATGTTTTAGTCAATTAAGTCCAAAGAACAGAGAGAGAGAGAGAGAGAGAGAGAGAGAGAGAGAGATGAAAATCAGCCACCATGTGACTTGGCTTGAACCTAATAAGTCTCAAAACTACAAAGGGGTTTTAACAAAGATGAAGCAGAGCGCTGACAATTTTGTCAATGCTTAAAAACTAAAATATTACTTTATTTCTGAGTCAAGTTTGATAGCAAAGCTCAATGGCCATGTGCCTTGACCCAAAGAAAGATATTCCTTTTTGTAGTTTGTAATTCATCAGTATCTATTGCAAGTAAAATATCTGCCACTATAAACTATAATGTGAGATCATCGCTTAAAGGAGATTTTTAAGCTGTCTTTAAGCTGAGTTAAATATTCATAGGTTGAGAGGAGTGACTCGTCGACTATTTATTCCATGCCAAGTTTCTTTGAATAAACTCTCTCAAGTGAAGACATCCCAAGCTGACCCAAAAGACAAAGATCCTTTTGAATGAATATACGATGCAACCACACAACATTTAACCGTTTTAGAAAAAATCACTGCACTGCAGAATATGATCAATACAAAGCATGCTTGTGAGGTGTGAAATTTTTTCTATTTTTCATTAGCTTACAAGCAAATGTACAAGCAAATAATAAGCATTACAATAAAACAGGTAGCAAAGAAGGTTATATCTTCTTCCTCTCATCTGATTGGGTGAGGATGGAGGTAAAGGTATCTTGTTCGTGACAAACCATACCCACTCAGCGGCATTCATAGGTCAGAGGGCTCTTATCTATGATATCCAGTAAGCTTCATTGTTGTGCTAACTTCTAGGGTAAGGAATAGATACATAAGATAAGGATTATGGCGCATTGGGTTGGAGCAAAAGATAAGCAGAAGGGCAATGGGGATTGATAAGTCATCTACTGCATATATATATATATTAGGGCCGGGACTTTAACGCGTTAATTAAGATTAATTAATTACACAAAAATTAACGCGTTAAAAAAATTAACGCATTTTAATCGCACTTATTTTTTGAGTTTCAGGGGTACCGATTATACTGGAGTACCAACTAACGTTCATTACTTCAGACAACAACAAACCACAGTGAACAATAGTCAAACGTGAACGAAGAAGCTGATGAGACCGCTTTGGTTGGCCCCGTGAATGGGACATTTTGTTTTAAAAAACGGACGGATGGAAGCGTCAATAAGAGCACGGTTGTTAGCAAATTATGCAAAAAGGAATTCGCATATCACCGCAGCACATCAAGCCTCAAGTATCACCTCAATGCAAAACATATAGCAGCTAGCGTGGAAGCTAGCGTGGACGTTAGCCCGACTCGGAGTACAAGGACCCACACCCAATTCGCGTTGATCAAACAGTGGCCTATGCAACAGAGAGATTTTATTTTTCATCAGGATATTGGAAGAATAGGAGGGATTGAGGTCAATCACTGGCACTTTTTTATTTTATTTTAAATGGTACACTTTATGTTGAACTATTTATTACGTTGTTGGTGCAACTGGCACTTTATGTTGAACTGTTTATTGTTTTGGCCAAGGTTATTGAGAGAGTTGGACTGAAATTTATTAGATTTTTTAAATCAACTGTTGGTAAATCAACAAAGTCTGTTATGGCCTCTGAAGCAACAGAGAGATGTTTTCTAATAGTCAGGGTTTCCAATGTTCTGAATGTACTTGAAAGTATTGTGTTTTACTTAAAAAACAAAGTGTTATAGTTTACAGAAGGTCTACCTACCTATAGGCTACCTGAATCTCTGAAATGTACTATATTCCTAAATATGCTATTGCTACACTTTATGGCAAAAATTGCACTTTTCTGTTGGTCTTGGTTAAGAACCTCCTTGAAAAAAATAAACAATGTTTTGTTGCTTAAGCTTATGTATTCAGTCATTATTCAATGGTATACTAAAATCCATGTGAAAAAAATTGCTTCTCACTGTTCTCAGGTCAAATATTTATATGCGATTAAAAATGCGATTAATTGCGATTAATTAATTACAAAGCCTGTAATTAATTAGATTAATTTTTTTAATCGAGTCCCGGCCCTAATATATATATATACTCATCTATGCCGTTTCTACAGCTCCTTATCTTATTCAATATTTGCCACACCAACAAAGGAGGTATGTCAAAGAGGAAAGATAACAAAAAGTGGAAGACATTGTGAATGAATAATCACAAAAAATGAAAGAACTGTGAGCACCATGTTCCTACATTTACATTTTAGAAATCTCTCAGATGCTGTCATAAACTGGGACTCTGTGTGAGTTTCAAAGCGTGATAAGCTTCAGTAACTAAATCGCACAAGTTACCAGCCACAAGCAGAGCTTATAATTAAGCACAGAGATGTCCATTAGGTTTAACAGAGAGAAAATGCTCAATATATGCATATCAAACTTTTAGGATGGCAGGATGACAACACAAAGGTGAGTAGAATATTAAAAAAAAAACTAAACTCCTTCTACAAAGACTCTTTGAGACATATTGGACATGTTGGTGGATATGGGAGGCTTTTAGTGTAATGTTCCAAGCTTTTTTTGATGCATACTTATTAGTTTATATTCTCGTGAATTGTACCCATCAGATGACTTGAGTGGTTATATATTGTAAACTGACCTTTGAATATCCTACAAATTGTTATTCATAGCAGGTTGCTATGGCTTCCTGTGCATCTCCACAAGTCATTGTTATCCCTGAATATGATTTCAGAGCCTAGTGGAGACACATGCACTGCAATTGAGTGTGTTTGGGCTATCGCCACAGTCTATTTTACACCTCACTAGCTTTGGATGAACCCATAAAATTACTGCGGCGGGGTCTGGCCCTGGTAAACCTGGCACCTGCAATGCTCTCTGGTGCTTTATCGCTGTTTTACCTTATATACATTCATGACTTCTTCTCCCCTATCTGTGTCTTGAGAAAACAGGAGACTCTCTATTGCCCCATCAAAGAGATAACCTGCATATCACAGAGCCATAGCAATTCAGAGTAAATATAAACTGTGTTTTGATGAGCACTATGTACCCAACAAGCATATTATGAAATGAAAAAGGATTGGTAAGACTGGACAGCAGTCTGGATGAAAATATGTTGGAAAGAGCATTTGCTAATAGTGTTGATGTCAATTTGATGGACATGCTCAACGGAGGTGGAGGGGATTAGAGGGAGATGTAGTTTGGAACATCACACACAGTTGATTTATGCATGCAATGCTAATTAGCTGCTCTATTTTCCCTCATTTACTCGCCACCTGAGATGTCCTTGGGCATGACAATAAACAATTACGCACACATACACACCTATCCTAAACTTCCAACTGGAATTTGTTATTCCATTGGGAGGCTGGAGTGACAAACCTGTAAGCTGTTTTGATTTTAACTCTAGATGAACCTAAACTTCTTTGGTCCTATAATACTGCAGAAGGAAACAACTAAATACAGACAGACTTCTGCAATAAGTCTCTCTAATGGTGCCATGATAATGTAAACATAAAAATCTAGATGGTAGGTCAGTCTGTCTCCTCTGCCTCAGACTCAGACTCTTCCTCTGTGTTCTTGAGCCATTCGACAAAGTTTTTCATCTCAATGGGATCTTATTGGACATATCCACCACAGGAACTTTCCAAAATAAAAAAAAACAACCTGTTTCAACGGGGAGAAACAGGGCTACATTGTATTACTGTAGCCTTCTTCAAGATGTCACAAAAATAGATTACTGGGCAACTGTAGCATCAGTATAAGGTCAATAGTTTGACAAATGTGTTGTTGGCTTCTTGTGTTTAAAAGGAAGAGCAAGAGTAAGAAAGAGTGTTCTAACGAGTAAATAAATATATTGAGATAATAGGGGAGAGTTAGTGCTGAAAAGATTAAAATGCAAGTAAATGAGAGAAAGTATACTTTCATTGTGGTTACATTCTTAAACAGAAATAAATAACCAGAAAGCACTTAGCAGATACTGTGGAGCATTTGCTATTGCATTTGTGTCTCCTTTTTGACATCTTGTCAGCAAATCCAGAGTCATGCAACAGTAAATACATTCAATCAAAAAATACATTATGACTCTTTGGGTCTCTGAATTTGCCAAACCTTTATGAGTCTCCAATGTGTTGAGAACACAAATAGGAATACACATTAAGTTAAGTTAATAATTGAGTTACTACTTTTAGAACTATCTAAACAAGGGATTATTTTCAGGGAAGGTTCTAGGGGGGGGGAGCGTGTCATGCGGCGGCGCGAAGGCGGCGGCGCAGCGTCTGCGGGGGGGCAACAGGGGACAGTGCCCCCGTAACACTGACCAGGGACCCCCCTGTGGCCCCCCTCCAAAAACAGCAAGGTTACAATTATTACGATTCTAAATCAAATCTGAGATCGGGATGTACAGTGGAGATTAAACTGTTCATTACCTTATAAAAGCAAATTATGTTTATGTTTTTTAATTCGATTGTCACTTAAAGTTACGAAAACAAATACTGTAAATGAAAAAACTACTGAAAACAATGACTGTAATTTATGCTTATTATGCCCCTCTCATGAAATAACTGGCCCCAGCCTGGCCCCCCCCAGTAAAATTGGTCTGGAACCGCCATTGATTATTTTGAATGAATACCAGTGGGCACTTTAAGATCTGTTGGCCAGTTGGAAAGTGTGAACTTCGTCATACAGGAATCTGGGAGATTATGCAGTGTGGACTTCTTAAAGTTTACACATAAAAATGCATGAATGTTTGCCAAAAGTCTCCTTGTAAGAGGGCCAAACATCATTACCTTGAAATACTATTTTTTCTTTTTTTTTCAACTGCCGATAGCTCGTGAGCTATTTTGGTGCACATTCTCTCAGCTGTTTAATTAAGGTTAATTCAAATGTCAAAATGAAAAGCGTTACAAATTATTTTTCAAGATACTCTCCAGTGAGTTTTCTCTGGCCCAGAAGAACACACAATGCACTAGATTGAAAATGAATAGCTTGAGTAGAAACACATGCACAGTGGTAGTTAATGTTCTCTCTTGATAAATTACCTGAGTCAAAACAGCCTAAAATGAACAGCGCAATAAAATGTGTAAATGTTAGACTGTGAGATACAGCCATTGGAGAGTGTATTATTTAATTAACTAGTCCTGATGTGCCAGTTAAATTAAAATCCAATTATTGGCGGCTTTATGTACATCCACAGCCAGAACTTAGTCAATGCTGACATAAATCACTAAGCATCCCACACATTATGTTACCTACCAATTAACCTACCCAATCATTACTTTGACCAGGGCAGGGGGGTTCAATGCTTTGGAAATTTAGACATAGTTCCAATATACCATTATTGTGTTTATGACCCCCAATTCATTGGTTCATAAACAGCGTTATGGAGGTCATCAATCCTCTTGACCTTTTGACCCCCTTCTCTAAAAAGGAAATGGTGACCAATTTTAAATCCGTAAACCCACCCTCACATTTTTGCTCCATAAAATTGTGTTTTCCTTTGGTTAGAAGAAAGAATAAAGGGACACGACAGACTGGTGGTCTGCACGTTATACGGCCACCCTTCTGATTTTTTCCTGGGGGTGCATGAGTGAGGGGTGAAGCATTGTCTCAGTGCGAATGGCTTGTAATTACAGCACCCTCACTTCTCGGCTGCTCAGACAGCCTTCTAATGGATTCTGCACCGGTGCTCCGGCAAATACCTGTCGGCCCCCGGATAGAGAGAGCATGGCCTGCCTTGTCCTTTCATATTTCAGTCATTATTTCATTACTCATGCTGTGCTTACATTCTGTCTCGCCTCAGGCGCCCCCTAAGCACCCCACTTCCACTTCCACCACCACCACCACCAACACACACACTTACACGCGCAAAAACATACTCTAGCTTTATCTTCCAAGTAAATAACGAGTAGGGTATGAAAAATAAATAAAGGATCGGTGGTTTGTTGCTAAAACTCAGATTTTACTTTATGCAAAGAGAGGTGTAGCGGAATAATTAACACACCAAAAGGATAAGGAAGGGAAGACGTGTGGTTTAAGCAAAAGCGTGTGACAAGACTCATTGATATGAAACCATTTCTAGCCTGTATGCTATTAAGCCTGGTTGATCTCTAAACAGCAGGCAAACAGCAAGTAAATGCATTATAGTTTGTAACATTTTGAAACAGAAGAGATCCCTTTACCTTAGAGTATTAAAATGCAACGCTAAAGGTATGTCCAGTAGCATTTTAATGAAAAAGATAAGAAATAATCTCTTTACATACTTAAATGTTAAACTTAGAGATAAAGAAGTTATCATATAGAAAGTTTAATTAGATTGCCCAAACCCAATAAATAATATGCATTTTTCTTGTACTTATTTTCTTGTGTTCTTATTCTTGGGCACTGTCTGGTTAATGGCTCAGGGATGCCAGATTCTGTGTTCAATAAATTATTGAATGCTTTTCCAGTGGACAAATTGCAGTATAACCCCCATGAGGACCGACACCCCCCACACACCCACAGTGATCGTCAAGTGAGTTGGGTTCAGCGACACAAACAAATAAACTCATTCAGGCTATGTCAAAGTAGAAGAGAAAATAGAATCGGTGACCTTTTCTTTCATGCATTCCTTTTTTCTTTTAAAATTGGTGAGAACACATCCTCCCCCTCGCCAAGATTATGCCTTAGACATACACAAACACACATTGAATCTGTTGGTTTTCTGTGCTGTTTCTACCTTTTAATGGTACAATTGGTAGTAACAACTACTGATGATGCTGATAAAAGTAGTCATATTTTGCACTCACACACTTTCCCTGGGATGACATTTGTACTGGTTCAGCCAATAAGGATGGACCCACTGATTCATCTAGAAATGGCCATTCAACAGTACTGACCTGGCATCTGATTTGTTTCAGCATCTGAAACTGCAACACAACAAATGAGACAATTAAGATCAATAAAGGTTGGCAGTGTCTCCTCTTCTTCAATGCAATGATCCCCCTAGTACCCGATTCTAACTAGGTTCACATTTAGTGAAGTTGACAACACTAACCAAAAGAGCAACTGTGTGGCCTTTTGGCCAGTCCAGTACATTTCAATGTGGGCATGCCAGAGTCTCTACCTGTGCTCACAAGGGTAAAGTGTTACTACGTCAGGTCTAGGGTTGCAAAGGGCGGAATTTTGGAAATATTCGATGCAAAATTAAACAAAAAAACATGACATTTCAACAGATTGTTTTTTTAAAACATTTTTTTTTAAAAAGTAGAACAGAACAAGTTTTAATTATTTTATTGAAAAATTATTTGTTTCATTGAAGAACGAAAACAGAAATTTAAATGTTTTTATTTCGCGACCCACCTATCACATCTCTGCGCCTCACCAGTCAGTGGCCCTGACGGCTCGCCACTGACTGTTGTATATAGTGCCAAATCATAACAGAAAGTTACCTCAAGATACTTTTCATGGTACAACCTTCATCACGGGGGAATATCTATTTAAATACTAATGTTTTCCAGTTACATTGTGTAAGCTCTATTCTGGAGAAACAGTGAAGTTAGCAGTTATAGAGTTAACCTTCTGCTCTAAAACGTTGACATGTTTGAAGATGATGTGTATATTTGAACCAAACCGTGATAAATTACAATAAACAATTTTATTTTTTAGTAGCTTTCCGTTTTGACACAATTCAAATACCACTGACTTGGCAATGAAATTATTTTTATTCCAGTCGGCGGTGGTTAGTACTTCGATGAAAATGCAGAAAAAGAGAGGCAAATGTGTCAGTGTAAAGGACACTCATTACAGCCTCTCATGCAAACAATATGAGTTTACATAAAGCAACATAGGCATGCTGTAGGTGGTGACTGGTGTCTATGGTAACCAGAGATATAGAACTCAGATGAAAACCCCCACACCTTGTCTTGTTAAGACTATCACTCCTTTAATAGTACGAATATACTTCCTAATTCACTAAAGTATACTTTCAGAAATCTAGGTTGGGGTCAATGAGTGTTCCAGGGAAACATCATGTAATTATATTAATCTATTTATCCATAATTGAAGCTACAGACCTTTTCACAATGCTTGGAAGCAAAACCTTTGAAATCACAGTTCTGTCATGAATAAAGTACATTGTGATTGCACTTCATTTAGGCTTGAGTTACAGGGGGTGTAAAAGTGTTCAGAGACTAATTATGTCCAAAGTCGTCAGATGCCAGGGCAAACTTATGAATACAACTCTCCAGTAGAATCTGCGACTATCATTCACAAACCCTTTGCCCTTATACTGGTATTCCCTTCATTTTGACCTGCTCTGTCCTGCTTTAATAAACAATATGATACTACCTTCTATCTAAGTAATAGTAGGGTTTTGCTATGTTTTTTTTTTGCTTACTCTAAATCTGCATTGAATTCAGCAAATAACATTTTAAACATGTTCTTTTATTTCCAAATCCCTACTTGTATTGGAGCATGTGAATCGCAGGAGCATTCTTTCTTTATCTTTGAGGAACCATATTTTGTAATGAAACATGTAATGAGATATTCTTAAATTGCAATTTTTGGGTTACACATTAGAGTGCACATCCCCTCAGGCATCCTTTAAGCCCCTGTCACACTCATGTCATGTCAGTGGCAGTCAGGAGTTGGCTGATATTTCATTCTTGGCAACTATTATTTTCTGTAAATGAATTGCTTAAATGAGCTCTCGATATATCCCTTTGAAAAGCCATATACATTTATGTTGAGTATTTAACAAACACTAACAAAATGCAAATAGATGGAGATACATTATGTGATTTTTATTTATGTTTGCACATCTATAGGATACTACAACAATGTTGAATACATCTTTAATTCTGAGTTATTTTGAATAAACCAAACCCCTTTAACGTCAGGAATGTCTAATATAACTTAAATAAAGTGTTATCTATAATAATAACAACATAATTGAGTCAATATAGTGATGATTTACTGAAATTACAGTATACAAACATCAATCAATAGACTGGTACCCTTTCCCAGCCTCTACATGGCATTTTCATTGTATACCACCAGGTTGGATTTGGCAGGAATTACTGTATGCTGCTTTTGATTTATGACATGATTCTTCCAGTACGACCAGCACAAACGAAGCTAAAGCTTTCAGAGTTTTCGCAATGGCAGATTGTGACCGGGGAAAAGGCCAGTAGAAAAGTCAGTTCTTACACATTTATCTTTCTCTGCAAAGGCAAAGACAGCAACAGCACAATGTGAAACGCTTGGTTAAAGGGTAATGTGATATTTATGTAGTTTCAAGAAACATCACCAAATAACAGTTACTGTAATACTAGAAGAGTAAAACAGGCTTGTTTTATGGTCTTTCTGTTTATGGTAATAATAAAGATAAAAAATAGAGTTGCAAATGTATAAGGTACATCCATACAAGGATATTTGATTTGATCATACAGCTCTGATATAATCCAATATTTGTGAACCTTACCATGTTTAGTTAGAATGATATTGATATTGACATGCTTATTAAATTCTATGTCGTAGATAATGGTGTTATCTTTGGTGTTTTCTAAAATAGATTTAGCATGCACATAAAGCGATGTGGAATAAATGCATTTGCGAACACAAGCTCACAAATAGGTTTACAAACATATACAGTACATAATGTGTGACTGTGTACCAAACCCACTATGTCCTTAAGCATTCATATGCCTAGAAAAAGGCACACACACAGACCTACAAACAAACATGTACATGCACTCACACTAGATATGCATGAACGCAGACAAATCCACTCTTGCTTGCTCCCGCTTTTCTTTTCTTTCACTTTGTTCTGCTCTCACCTCCCAGGCATAATCAGCCTCTCTAATCCATTCCCTTACATTAAGTGATGCTTCCTCCTCCATTTGGCCTCTAGCGCTCGCTGCACTAGCTGTTGACAGCCCTGTTGTTTTCCACAGAAAACCCCCTCCCGGTCACGGCAGGGAGATGGAAAGGAAAGAGAGACAGATCCCTCTGGCACCTCTTGGAAAATATCCTCATTTTTTGTTTCCCCCCTTAAAGAAGACAGGCTTCTTTTTCAGCTTTTGTTTGGAGAATGTCATTGAACAAAACAAGCAAGCTCTGCCGGCATCCCTGCCTTTGGAGCTGAGCTATTCCAAGTGTCGGATCAGATGAGAGCTTTTTATAGGTTGTTAGAATTGTTGGTGGGGTTTATTAACAGTAGAGTATTGCACAATCCACTTAAGTAGGAACATTCAACATTTATCTATGGTATAGATACGAAAACATAAGGGTTAGGTGACCTTAACCTGTTAACCGAAAAAAAGGGTACGCCCTAGTGAGAAATTAGCCAAGCAAACTTTGTCATATGGACTTGTTATTTGCATATTATGGGCTGCACTTGTTGGCTGCAGTGGGATTGTGATGTTTATTTAGTAGCATATAGTGTGAACATGTCACTTGGAGTAAATGGAACATGGTGATTTATCCTATACAATCTGATCATGGAGGTTTAAATGTCACCAAATAATTAGACACATCTTAATTGTACAAACGAGGTGGCATATCATGAATCGTTTGTAATGTTTGGAACAATCATACTGTATGGGTCAATGGAAGCAGTCCGCATGATGACGTTATTCAGGAAATTAGTTATTATTGAACATACAAATACATGTGCTGCATTGTCATTGCATCTGTCAAAATACATAACCAAATAATTTAGTTTTGCAAATATGGTTGCAGTTTTCTTGAAGTCAAGTTACATACATTAAAGAAAATAACATAAAAAAATGCCATCCATGTTAACAAAAGTGTGATGTTCCCGCCATGTGTATGTGGGGCAGAGAATAATATCAGAGGCAAGTTTGTTGAATTTAATTAAACTATAATTGTGTTCAAGTTTGCCTCTTTTGATGATGTAGTATTTCTAAAACTTTTGAAACAATTGAAGATGTCGGGTCACAATTGCCGTAGCAGCGAGAGTCATATTTTGAGTTCCATGTTAATCAAATTTTCCCGTCAACATGCATCTCACCTGTGATGCTTACACATAATCCATTAGTGTTATTACATTATTGAGGTGTTCAGGCCAAACAGGCCTTGGGGATATGTACATGCAATATGTCCCATGAATACAATTGCTTTCAGTGTTTTCATGTGAGCTACTTGCACACATTTAATACGCAGCTTGTGTGATTCATTTTAAAGTTTCATTGCATGTAACTAAAAAGTTTAGTGGATTGTGTATCTTTCAGCACTAGGATGACATTATCTAAAACCTGTTTTTCCCGTAGCTACTAAAGCCAGCAAAGTAGGGTGGGAAGTATAGCCTGTTACTTATGAGGATAATAATGTATGTGTAAATAAATAGTTTGGAATTGATGAGTTCAGTTTTGTAGTTTAAAGAAATACTCTACGGACTGTTACTATGATCAGTTGAGAGTAGAAAGATTCATTAATTTGACTCTCCTTCTGAGAGGTACAGTAACAGATCCAAACAGGATTTAAAGAAAGGTATTGGTTTATAAATTGAATAGGAATAGCAAGACAAAAATTCAAGGGTAAATAAACTCACAACCTACTTGCCTTTGACTGGGCTCTAAAAGTTTCTCTGCAATTCAACATTATGTCAATCCTGGTGTAACCTTCTAAGGAAGGAAAGAGTTGTCAAGAACAATTGGGAATGGTGATTTGTCTTGATTTAGCTCTTGCTAAGATCATCTTTAATCTAGCGGCATCCACACTAAATCAAGGAAAAGCTCATAGCTAAGCCAATGAAAAGAATAGACCATTTGCTCAAGACCTTTTAACATTGTTCAACTTGATAAGTAACAGACCTGAAATTGAGCATGGTTTATTTATAGCAACTCAACATTAACTAAGTGCAATTATAGGACATATTTGTTGCACAAAATATGCACACACTGATGAACTTCCCAGTCCACCATAGTAATTTTTAAATGGTCTTTTGAGAAACTTTTGCAATTGTTTATTTGTGCTATAGATAACAGCATGAGCAAGCTTCTCAACATAGTGTGTGGAAACAAACATTCATTCTTTATGTTGGTTTTAGGCGGGAAAAAAGGAATAATTGAGTAATTGCATCAATCTTGCTAGATGAATACTAAATACTGGACCTTTGTGTAATGTTGTCTAAAGGACTGAAGTCCTTTTTGGAGACATATGAGTATTGTGTACAGCTATGGTACGCTTCATATTAGTACATTTAAGGCCTGCATTTTTGAATGGCTGTGACAACATTAGATTTTTTCTTTTTGCTTCACAGATCAGAGGTGCTTTGCCTTGCTTAAATTGTATTAATATTGACTGTTTTGTCACTCTATCCTAAAGTATTCCCTTCTTTGTTGCCGCTGTCATCGTTGTTTGCTTACATGTGTGTTTCATCATCCACCATATTCTCAGAAGTTACCAAAACAACTTCTAAGATGGAAAAGAAAGTGCATCTTAAAGTATTTATTTAATTCTGTCACTTGCCCTTCACTTTGTTTGCTTTGTAGATGTTTTTCTTTGAAAATTGGCTGCAAGTCACCCAGTTTGACTCTGTTTCAGTTGCCATTTGTCCTCTCACCTACCGACACTTAAACCCTACCAAACACCACCGCTGCCCATGCTTCTGAGAATGATGGATCACATCTAGCATGCGGCTAAAGGTATACCCTCAATATGATGCTGATTAGGGATTGGGTAGCTTTGTAGGGCTACAATTAGCCACAGAAAACATACTTTATGTTTCCTTCAGTATTGCTTGTGTGTTTCCCAACACCCTGAAGAGAATTCTTTGAACTTTTTTTTTGAAGACACAAAAAAGAGGTGAAAAAAAAAACGTTGCGAAGAGGGATGACATGTTACAGTTGTCCCATGTAGCTATTCTGTTCAATATGATGAAAAGTATTCAGCAATGCAATATTGACTCAGGGAAGCTGTAATAGCTCCCGCTATATCACCAGATTGTTGGATAACTTCTACATCAGTCCAATTCCATTCCATTGACATTCTGGAGGGAGTGGGGGTTGACTGAGGGTTGAAATAATTGTCCTTGAAAGGAGGCGAATGTTCTTCATTTGAATCGAGAGCGTGCTGTTCACTGAACCATTAAAGATCCTTCCACCTCCTAGAACCGCCACATTAATAATTAAATTCTTCTTTCATCAAGATCTCTCACATTTGGGGACTGTTGCGACATGAGGCAGAGTCAACAAAAGAAAGCTAGTGCCTGCAGAGGGAGAAATAGCTGTGCTTAGACAGATTGCAGCTGTAGAAAGTTCATGCACCGCTAGACTCAATTATAAACTACCGCAGCAAATCCTGCTTGCTGAGAAAAAAGGATGTAAATTGTGTTTACTTTAGCCTTGTCGAGTAAACAGCATTTATAGGTATGCCATGTTTGTTATTCATCATTCTGCCTGCAGACTAATATCACACACAAGCTGGTAATTTCATAATTAACTCTGAATTATGTTAACCATCGTTTGATTGATTTGATACATTTCCTTGCTGAGAATTAATATTGTTTGTGTAACGGATAATTAGTAGTCAAGCACTTCTCAAAAAAACATTAGGTCACAACATGTTTTTTTTATTTTCTGTTAAGGACATCTTAGTGTATTTTACATTAAGCCTTCGGGGAACAAGTGTTCAAATGACTTCTGACCTTCCCTCAGTTACCTCTGCATCACAGGGATTAATAGGAGCTGAACACAACACCATTCATCATGGATTCTTTAGGACAGGGGTTCCCAACCTTTTTTCCCCAAGAACCCCCCCGAATGACTCCTGTTGGAAGTTGCGCCCCTGCGATCTTTGGCTTCCCCCCAGGTTGGGAACCACTGCTTTAGGACATATTTCCAATCAATGCAAACAATGTTTTAAAGAGAATCAGGATTAATTATGATAACAATTTTATGATTATTCCATTGGTAAGGAAACAGAAGGCATACATGAACCTGCTCTTGTTTACAAAACTATTAAACCATTTATTTATTAACTTTTGTTCCCCCTAACAAATGTCCTAATTTTGATTGTTCAAAGTCAGGTTTGAGATATTTTGTATATATTATTCATTATTCATAATTAGTTTTTTTTCTATTTATCATAGAGAAGATATAACTAAGTAATACGTTGGGATTGAGTCAAAATGTAGACAATAATCAGTTATAACTAACCCGAAAACAAGAAAAGGGGGTCCATCTCAAGGAGAGTTTGAAGCGGTGTTCTCTCCATTTCACAAAACCTTCTCAAACATCCTCGGCTTCCATATCTCTAATGAGAGTTAAGACAAGATATGCAGATTGATATTGTCACCTATTTACATTTAACCATATGCACTGTGGGTTCAATCTCTTGTTCAAGAACATTTCCACAGGATGTATACAGTAGCTGTTGCTGGGAAACATATGATCTTGCAGAGATTGCACCTCATGGTTAATACAAATTTTCTCATACTACTTGACCAGCCAGCAGCCAAGGAAATGACCCGCTATAACAAGACTTCTAGAGATGAAGGCAATGTGTGCCTGAAAAACAGATGAAAGGAGGGTTAATGGCCATATGAGAGAAGGAGAGACACAGCGAAGAAATGTAGAAGATGAAAAGAGTCTGGTAAATAAGGGCAGTATACTTCGGGTCTCCACTGTTGCATCTGTCATTGCTCTTGCTGAGCTCATCTACAGTATGAAGCTAAGTAACTGCCATCCTCCACCTTCACAAGTGCGGAAGAAGCAGATGGGGAATGCAACCAATTTGTAACAGAGAAAGCAACACCTTCAAAACGTTTTTAAGGTTTGGAACAGGTTTTGTCTTCTGCACGCTAAATATAAACCTACACTTAAAGCAGCTTGATGGCTGGAAGTAGGATTCTGTTTTTCTGTGCAAAGCACCAGTGTTTTGGTATAAATATGTCCTTGGTTGCTCATATCTAATGTATATGCAATGGTTGCTCAAGTGATTGACACAGAGACACAGTTGCAGTGGTAAGATTAAAGTTTGTTTGCTGTTCACTGGATGATCCAGTTAGAAAATAATCAATGTGAGGAGAGTAAAGGTTCCTTCAACATAACCTGGATTTAGCTTAGTAAAACCTGCTAAACCTAAAGGCAGGACAATAGTCAAGCTATGTAAAGTGCACATATGCAGGGGCGGACTGGCCATTGGGAATACCGAGAGTTTTCCCGGTGGGCCGGTGCTGTGCGTGGGCCGGAGGCAGGGAAACGGGGTTCAGGGGGAGTGGCTGTACCCGTAGGATAGAAAAGGGGGAAGTGACGTCCTACTCAGAGGCCGCGCGGCAGTGGAGAAGAACGTGTTGCCCACATTCTGTTACTGCGTTTAGCTTAGTTAGCTTGCAGGTTTATTGTTTTGGGTGCAGTCACTTTTGCCTCCACTTGCTGTTCAAATAAATGTTGAAAGAAAAAGCAAATCTGTTTACAGTTCTGTTTCATATGGGTGTTGAGAGATGTATCCATAGATTTAGTCCCTCATTTTTGCTCTCAAAGTGCACCAGATTGATGCATTTAACTTCAACATTTAAAAAAAAAATCTTCCCGGGGGAGCATGCCTCCGGACCCCCCTAGAGGAGGTGAGGTCCACCACCTGCCCACACCCCCTGTTAAATTGTCTCACCCACATTGAGGATGCTTCCTACACCCATGTTTTATTCCATGTGTCAAGTCAGGCAAATTGGGTCAAAATGTTATTGCATCAATGATCTGTTAACACTAAAATCAATAAATATATGCTGTAACTATTTTGCTCTAGGCAACTCAAGGGCTGAGGTAATGTGATTACTATATGAATAATGGTCCAAAATAACATACTTTAGTCTCCGGCCGGCCGATACATGCCGCGCATTAAGTGGGCCTGTCTGTCAATTAAACCCCGGGCCACTTTTTCCCCCCTGTCCGCCCCTGCATATATGTATATCAGCCTGAATGTTTTTATTTACTTGAGTTTATTTGCTCAGTTTGAATCATCATTTGCAATGCAATAATAATAATGATACATTTGATTTATATAGCACACTTTAAAAACAACGTCATCTCAAGGTGCTTCACAAAGCTATAAGGAGAAAATAATAAAATACAAATATATCTAAAGGAGCATATTGAATAAAATATGGTAATATAAAAAATACAAATAAAAGGTTAAGAGCATAAAATGTTTGAAATAAAATAAATAAATAAAATAAAAGGACAGTCAGTAAAATGCAGTGCAGAACAGGTGGGTATTGAGTAGGGATGTAACGATACCAACTCACGGTACGATAACGGTACGATAATATCGCGATAACAAGTCCACGGTACGGTATTTATTGCTATATTGAAAAATAAAGGGAAAAAAAAAAATGCTAAAAACGATTTTTGGGGGAAACATTTATTTATTTTTACTTGAAAATATGTTCTTTATTAAATAATAAATCTGATGTGTACAGCATTTTAGGAAGATGTATTTTAAAGAGTCAAAAACAAAGTGACAGTAACAGACTGGAAAAAGAACAGCAGTGTTTTTTTACCTACTAGTGTTAAGAATGTCACAAGGCTCAGGACCCAAACGCACAACACCAGAAACAGGTCAGGATTAACAATGTCTTTAATAAAGGCAAAAGCACAAAACGCTCACTAGGAGGAAAAACTGAGAAATTATAAGATCCAAAACTCCAAACAAAAACATCTACATGGACTATCAAAAATGAAACATAAGGAGTTTATCAAAGATATTCTTAGTAAGGTCAAGGAATGACTGGCAGACTTGGTGAGACAAGACAAACTGGGACAAAGGGAGACGCAGACTATATATATACACTAGTTAAGGCAACAATTAAGGGAGGGGCTGACAATCACACTGGAGGGAAAACACACAAGGGCAGGAAGGGCTCTGAAACGAGAGGGAAAGGTTACTACAAAATAAAACAAGAATTCACAAGACAAAGCAAAAGACAAAAGGACTGAACTAAATGAATTAACTTAACATAAATGTCTAGACACCACAACTAGTAGGCTACTACCAAACAAAGTAGGCATTTTCTTTGTGCCACTGCATCTCACAAATAAACAAGGACATTTAATAATCAGACCCTGCAATAAAATAAATCAAGTTTCACTTTAGTTTTTCAAGTAACTCAACTCAAACTCACTAACTCACTCAGCATCATCAGACAGGTCTTTTTTTAGGAATATGAGCATGTCCACATTTCCAGGTAGAAGCTGAGATGTTTGGGCGTTTACAATATCCCTTGCTGTGGAAAGAACTCTCTCGCTTGGTACTGATGTTGCTGGGACAGCAGTGGTCGCGTTCACGGAATATTTTTTTTAACAATGACGGAAAAATCTGAAAGCAGTCTGTCATTTTGACAGATTAGAACAAACTCGGAACAGCGCCAAAGTTTCCCCACAGCGAGGCTCTGGTGTTTGCTGTGTTATGCATGCTAACCAGCCTGGTGAATGTAGGGCATATTGTTTTGAGTAGGCTTGAGAAGTCTGAGATGAAGGTTTTATTTGCCTTTGGTGGTCTATAGATAGAGACGATTATTAGGGGATCTGGAGCTAGGCATTTAGCAGCTAGACACTCAAATGATGGCAGATCAGGAACCTGGATTTCAGCCGTGACAAAAGTTTCCCGATAAATAAGCGCTAGCCCCCCACCACGCCCAGAGTTGCATACTTTCTCTGGGCGTATTTATATCCTGGAGGTGTAGCCTCATTTAAGGAGAGATAGTCACCATTGTGATGCCAAGTTTCACTAAGACATAAAAAGTCAATGTCATTATCTCCAACAAATTCATTTAAAATAAGTGATTTGTCTATGAGAGACTGTAAGTTTAGGGAGGCAAGTTTGACAGGCTTCAGCTGTTGGTAGGGGAGTGTGTGTTTTTTGAGGAAGCAGAGATTTCTATTAAGGCCCGGACACACCAAGCTGAGACCAAATAACTGGCACAGACGGACCTGACTGTTGCGTCGCCTCGCGTCTCTGCGTTTTGGCCATGTGTTGCACTGGAACACACCGCAAAGACTTCAGCCGACGGCCAAGAAGCACGTAAGAACTGCGCATGGGTGAGTGGCAATAACTCTCCTTACCAGCAGGTGGTGGTAGTATTCGTCATTCAAAAGAGGCAACAACCAGAAAACAGACTGCGTGATAACCGAGAGAAGAAGAACAGAATGCGTGATATAAACAAACAACAAATAGCGTTTGCGTTCCATTTTCACTCTGCAGCGAGAAGCTCATGGGGCTTTCCCGAACCTGTGTCGAGAGCTGGAGTTAAATGAAATCTCAGATTTGTCTTCTTAATAGTTTGTTTGGGTCCCTCAATTCCGTTCCGCTTCTCATGCACTGATTCGCTAGCTGAACAGCCAATAAGAGTGATTTATTTTGCCGACAGCCTTTGGCCGACTGCCCAACGAT
>NW_011333012.1:355703-361444 GCF_000735185.1 Notothenia coriiceps
TTCATGTGCGGCAGTACTCAATGCACAAAACATTGTGGACGAAATTAGCTTAACCTGTTCTTATTACTCCTACACCAAATGGAAGCAGCCTTTTATGCCCAGGGACGAGAGACTGGGGCGAGGGGACTTCTTCTAGAGAGCATGCTCAATTATCAGCGGAACATCTACTTGTCTTTCAACTAGACCGGTCGTGTGGTTGGTTACTCATTGTATTATAATTAACAGGTAATGTGGTATAAAGGGGAGCCTGGAAATATACAAACATGTGAGAACCTTTTATTTGAAGTAAGAGATGTGAACAAATATCTCAAACAAATGGAAGGGCTTTGTAGGGACAAATGATGTGTTCTCTATATTAGGCCTGTGTGAAGTTTGACTATTTGAAAACGCATCTCTAATACGTGCTTAAGAGCATAGGTAATGTGTCTTCGTTATTATTGATAGGAAAGTGATTTACCTGTATTACGTATAGTTAGCCAACTATAACAACTATATCTTGAAACATACTTTTAACATGTGTGTGGTAACCTGAGGGGGGAAGATGGACTTAGGGACAAAGGGCCATAAAAGGGGAGTGTGTGTGTGCGGGCTGCAAGATGGGAAATAAGATCAGGTTCGTACCGGACACCAAGAGGTGTCTGGTTTTCGTCAAACTAAAAGAGACTTTTGGTTTCCGGGTTTCTTCTGCTGTGTCGTACTGATTGGAGGCGACCAGGCCATGTGTTGGTCTCTCCCAATAAGATGACCTCTGGGGGAAATCACGCACACACCTCCTCCTGTGTTTTAGTATGAAAGCCTGTGTTTTCCTTTGGTTGGCGCTCTTGTTTTTGACTTGCCGTTCCTGAGACCTGTCTCACACGTGGTAGAACCTGAGCCCGGAGTACTCTGCAGAGTGCTTCGTGATTAGGAGATTGGGTGATGTATTTGTATGTTTTACCATTAAAACAGATTATTGTTTAACTTGTATTCTGGTGTTTCTTAATCCCTTCCTTTGTACGAATTTACCCAGCGTATCAAACGACACGCGGAGACGAGGTTGGTTTTAAACATCCTCCAAATCTCCAACACTAGTGACAACACAGTGAACACACTTTGTGAGTTCCTGTTGCCATCACAGCAGTACGTTCCAGCTGCCATTAATTCTCGCATTACTGCCTCCACTAATTATCCATATTTCCTCCCACAGTACGAGTCATCTGCATTCTGCCTCCTGCTTCATTCTGAGCCATCTACTCTAAGTGTGACAACTAAAGATGTGTTAATGTGCTGCAATTAAAAAAAGAAATTCAAAAACAATTAGAGTCCTCTAAGAAAGTCAAACCATGACAATCTTAAGAGTGGTAATTATCCCTCGCTGAAGACACAACTGTGTTTTGCGAGCCATAAATTCTTTCAGGATATTACTCGATAAAATAAAGAGAGATAGCACAAATAAACTAATAAATGGTGGCAAATAATAGGAAGATATATATCGATGGAGGGTCTTACTTGATAATGAACCATATAACAATAATAGATGAGTGTCCCTGATCTGCAAAGTCATCTTTACACCAATTTCCTGTGTGGTCCTACTGTGATACATTGTCATGCTCAACTTTATGAGAAGTGAACCCCTAACCCTTGCAAATGCAATGAGTTTGATTGGTTGTAAATTGACTTAAAAATGTGTGGAAATGAAAAAAGGGACCTTATAATTATTAGAGAGGTGAGCACAGGGGTGGTACTCTTGGTTGGTATTGCCTTTAGGAACTGGGATTTATATAAATATTGAATTAGCGTCTGCTTTAAAAGGGAGTTACAGTGCGCTCTGAAGTTACTGTATAAGGTTAGCATATAATCCATTTATTCTTACAATGTTAGAGGATTTTTGCTATAAAAATTAGGTTTTTATTTTTATTTATTTTAAATACACAAAATATTTGCGCAAATAATCTCCCATTGTTTGCTGTAGAAATAAAATGTATTTTCTGAATGAAATTTGTTATTTTGGTTGTTTGTTTGTTGGCACTTTGTTGGCACATATGTATTCGGTAGGTGTCAAAGCCAGAGTGGCGTGTTTCATCTTCGGACCATCAAAGGCAAACAATGCACATTTCAAAACTTTACATATTTCCCAATGCAATAATTAAATGAAACGATATGTTTAGTGCAAGAGGAGTTGTGGACGCATCATGCCATCTAAGACAAATGAGGCACGTTTTGACCAATCGAGGGATATTAGCAGTCTCAGCAACGCCTAACACACTGAGAATCTGAAGGCCTCCACATAGTAGCTGATTGCATTATGGGCTGGCTATGCAGCTGGCAGCTGCTTCCTGACAATATGATGATGGAAAACTCTCGTTGCTCTACTTCAAAATAGTCAATTAACGGAAATGAAATTGTGTGATGTTGGTTGCGGCACAGATGCTAAAGGCGAAGATGAAAAACTAGGACTGCTAAATAAATTCTTCCTTACTAGTTCAAATGTACCAATTATTTGCGGATAGGTTTTCATTTCACCTTTTGAAACACATGATTATACTCTGGAAGTGTATGTGGTTAATGAAAATGAAAACATTAATTATAATACATTTGCTTATTTACACATCTATTTGAATGTAAAAATATTACTGTATCAGGTTTTATAAAATGTAATTAAGCTCTGGTAATTAGTACTTCTCAGTGCACTTTTAAATGATATGAGGGTGGGTTATCCATGACATTATTTTGGCAATGCACAACATTACATTACATTTAATTTAGCTGACGCTTTTATCCAAAGCGACTTACAATTACAGGGACATTCTCCCTGGAGTAACTAAGGGCTAAGTGCCTTACTCAAGGGCACACTAGTGGTTGTGTTCCTGGCGGGATTTGAACTCACAACCTTCTGATCTTCGGCCCACCTCACATGTCATCAGATGGGAGCTGCTTCCTCCCAAATTGTTTTAATGATTGTTGTACTTCAGGCATTTTTGACTGTATGCCTCTCTTTTCAATTGTTTTTCTATGTTTGGAGTTTAGTAGAGCGAAACACTGAGCATGTGTTCATTTTAGCTTGGTGCAACATGGTGAGTAAATTAAAGAAAACAGTATTTTATCAGGGATGTATGTACTGTATGATGCTGTATGATGTCCTTTTTGTTGTTCTGTTTATGTTTTTATGTTTCATGTGGAACCTACTTGAGCAGGTCTCCCTTGAAAAAGAGATCAATGATCTCAATGGGATACGCAGTGGACATAAATAAAGGTTTGAAATTAAATGAAAATATGGTGTTCTTAGTTTCCATACCTCCTGTGTTTAGATTTAGGCATGGCAAACTTACCTTGCAGGGCTTAATTTATACAACGGCTGCTAACCATAGCCGTGTTTCACGCAATAGAGCTGTAATAAGAGAAAGGCAAACATATATCTTTACCACGACACCGACACACACAGCACACACAGCAGCACACAAACACACACACCCACACCACCACACACACACACACACACAACACACCACACAGCCACCACCACACACACACACACACACACACACACACACACACACACACACACACACACACACACACACACACACACACACAGTATATCTCCCATCATCAGTTATTTATAATGGTTTTTTTCCTTTTTTGAACCTGCCTTTCTGTGTGTATGTTATTCATCTGGGTATTTGCTCTGTGCAATGCACTAAAGTGCTCTATAGATACATTTAGCTTGTTTCCCTTTCTGTCTAGCTTGGAACATATCAGTGAGAAGTACCAGGATCCCTTGCAGGCGCACATGCTCTCTGAGACACACTGTCTTGGACCTTGTCTTTAGCCTTCCACTATTGAAGGGAACTGAAAGAGGTCTAATTGGCTGCATTGCTTGCTCCCAAATTGTCATGGTCATTCAAGCGATCCTGTTCCATGGAGGATAGGAGGATGGGGGTATAGAGCTGCACTGGATGTGCAGAGAGACAGATAGAAAAGCAGAGGGACAAATAGACAAAAATGTAGGTCCATGTGTGTGGCATGACGGAATTGGCACAGTGGGAAGCTGAGCTACAAATTGTTCACTAGACTTCCACCACAAGAATTCAAACAAAAGTATTCAAAGTTATGGTTAAACCAATGTGTGGTCAAATAACGATGCTGCCATTAGTAATAATAATAACTTTATTATTATCATCATATCTATGATGAACACAACAACTGAAGATAAGAATGCATTTTGTCATTAATTATTAAGTATTCCAAAAGTAAACATGTCTTTGCAAACCAACAACAATCTAAATGCTGTTGCCAACATCCCTTTAGAAACTCCTGAGAGATCCAAGAGGTCCGACCTGTTTTTCTGTCCCTGTAAACAGCTTAACCTGAATTAGACTAAGACCTGTGTAATGACCAAAAGCTTTCCCCCTTTCTTTTCATAGCTGTGTTGGTCTGAAGTGATTTTAGACGTAGCTCCATTAAACTAATTGCTGACTAAAACACATAGTGCTCATGTCTGCCAAAGGCCCCTTGGATCCCAGGGGCTCTCGAGCCGTGCGGCTGACATGGAGTGCTGCTCGGTCCGTTTGGGGCTCCATCTGTGCCAGCTTCTCCCACTTGGTGCATTGTAACCATTCAACCCCCCAACAACGCCACACCCCTAGCCCGACTCCCCAAAACTGGAGCACAATACATCTGAATCCTGCCTGATTTGCTGTTACACCGAGGCATATGATGGTGTGTTTCTGAACTCTACCACAGATCCACATGTATACTTGCACACACATTCTATAGACTGATGTGAAAGATGATGTATTTGCTCTAGCTGCACAGTCAACCTGAACACAGTTTCACTGACTGTGAACGCATTTGAATATGTGTGTCAGCAGTGTGCGAAAAAGCACAGGTCCCACCGTCCGGGACGTGTTATTTACAATATCGGACAAGTAGATCTTTGAATTGACTTGTCCGATGGACAAGTGACGTTTTTCGCCCTTATTTATTGACAGATTATTTGCTCACTCATTCGCAAATTGCCTGTGTCCGCCATTGTTGTGGTTTTGCTTGTTGATTCCTAAGGAAATGCATCTCGCCGCTTTCTGTACTGTTACGGTACGTCCACAGAGCAGCTTTAAAAAAATCTTCCAATGCTTCCAACGCTTCTCTGCCCATTGACTTTGAATGGGGAGGACGTCACTTTGCCTCGCTTTTCGCCAAACTGCATTGTGGGGAAGCAAAGCGAAGATTTCCAGGATTTCCAGGATTTTCAGGATTCAAAAGTTGAGCAATGTTCAACTTTTGAAGCTGAGCTGGAAGCGTCAGCCAATCAAATCCTGTTTATGCAAATGTGACAGTACAAGCGCTAGCCAATCAAACCGCGTGCAAGCTGGGAGAGCCAGACCGCAGTTAATTTCCTCATATTCCAAACGAAAAATTACGGTAGCAAATCACCCGGTTCTTTACGACCAGAGATGGGGTCGTTACTAAAAAAAAGTAATATATTACATATTACTTTTTAAAAAAGTAATATATTACACTACTTCGTTACTGTCTACATAAAGTAACTCGTTACTTTACTCGTTACTTTACTCGTTACTTTACTCGTTACTTTACTCGTTACTTTACTCGCAGGGCCGGCCCGCCCCTCCCTACAGGCAGATCACGAAGACTGCGGCGCACCTACAGTGTAAGCGGGCGCGCCACAGTTTTGCCTCTGCGAGACTCCACTTGCACCCCCAATTACTATTGCATTAAGGAAGACATAACACAAGACTTTCTTT
>NW_011333013.1:0-62390 GCF_000735185.1 Notothenia coriiceps
CGCACACACACACACACACACACACACACACACACACACACACACACACACACACACACACACACACACACACACACACACACACACACACACACACACACCTCTGCCTGCCGGCCGACTCTGCGTTAACTGAAGGTCCCTCTAGCCTACATGCAAACACAGTCTGCATTTAACCATCTTATCAGCACACTCGACACATTTCCTTCTGACTCACAGTAGAGGAGCCAAATATACTCATGTCACACACACACAAGCACACGCACACATACACACACCCATATCTGAGGGAATTTTCAATCTCTTCTTCTCCTTTTCTCTCTCCGCCTGTGGAGAACACTGGCAGGAATCAGGGAGAAGAGCCGGGTTGCTAGGCGACAGGTTGTGGTTGCCATGGTGAATTTAAGTGGAACAGCTGGTCCAATCAGCATAAAGTGCGGGCAGGCGGGGGCAGAGCCAGGGAGGCTCATGCCAACACAGACAGACAGGAAGGAGAGGCTGCTGAGGTATGCAGGAGAGGAGAGGAGAGGAGAGGAGAGGAGAGGAGAGGAAGAGGAAGAAAAGAGGAAGAGAAGTAGGCTAATGAGCATAACAATCTAAATGATAAGAGGACACTAAATAAGGAAGGATGAGGTAAAAGAAGTAGGAGGTCACAAGGACAGGAATAGACTAAGTGAGAAAAGCCTTGGCTGGTCAGATGAAGAGATTTGAACCACAATTAGGAGAAAAGATGACAAGCAGAGGAAAACAAAAGTAGGTTGGGAAATGTTCAGGGGATATATGGTCACTGATAGATTCATGAATTCAGAGAATATTCATCCCATTAGTGCAACAACAAACACTGCATCAACTGTATCTGGTGAAATATATGTTATTACTGTTTCGCACAGCAAGCACCACATCTGAAGCTTGAGCGACGGTAATCAAAACCTGATAGAAAAACATTTAAAGGCACAACACAGGCTGGAGACAGGAAAACAAGACACCATTAAAGCAGCTAATGACGACGTGGTGATAACATGGTGATAATGATAATAGGGTGGGAAAATGTGTGTGTGTGTGTGTGTGTGTGTGTGTGTGTGTGTGTGTGTGTGTGTGTGTGTGTGTTTCTCAAATGTGAGTTTTGCACTTTGATGCATGTAAAAACAAAAAACGAATTTATTAGTACAACAATGCAATTTAAAAAAAAACAAGTCCTACCTTACGCCCCAAATCCAAAAGCATTTATTTTAATATAAAGAAAAAGGAAAGAAAAAATGTATAAATAACTATATCAATAAAAACATATAGCCTATAGAAATAAATTATTGGTACTATTATTTAAAAGAATAGCCCAAATAATTATTTAAAAGCCTAGGTTGAAAATACATTTTATTTGATACACATATACATTTTAATCACGATAAAAGTCAAGCGAAATGATCAGATTGGATATGTTAAAGTGATACAGGGAGGAAAGAACCGGCGAGATTTAAGCGTAGTTCCATCAGAAAAGTCCTCAAGATTTGTGTTAAAAAAGGAAGTTGGAAAATAAAAAGCTTTATCCACTCACATTTTGGTTTACTTCATTATTGTGTCACTGTTGAGTGCTTTGAGAAGTGCTGTACTCTGAGCTCCTTGGATGAAAGGAGCACCATAATTAAAATGAGACCTATTTCTAATGAACAAAAAGTCCAGCAAAGACCACTGCAAACTGAAAACACACTGAAAGTCAAACTAGATATCAGTGAGACCTGACAGGTGCTCCCTGGAGACAGTTATTTCTGATTTTGCTTATCTGGTAAATGTTCAGGAAAAGGTCCGTTTCTAGGTCGCCCACAAGCACTGCCTGCTGTCTGATACTTTATCAGTTATTGGTTTCACACTTTATCTGGCTTCTGAGATTGAACCCTGCACACACACATCGAGTAGTTGAGTAGTATTGACGTCAGAGCACACACACACACACACACACACACACACACACACACACACACACACACACACACACACACACACACACACACACACACACACACACACACACACACACACACACACACACACACATTCTTTACTGTGCTAAATGTCCTATAAAGAAGTCAAGGACCCTTCCTATACTCGAACAAAATAAAACTGACATAATATGAAGGTTCTCTGGACACATATGCAGAGACACACATGTCTTCTTCAAGGAGGACACACTCTCGGAGCGTCTCGCATGAGCAAGCTCAGAGGGGAGCGAGAAGAACATAGGCTGCCACTGCTGTAACCAATCATGGCAGCCACTTATCCTGCTCGTTCCCCCCCCAACAGCAAAATTATGTTGCCGCTGGAGTCGCAGAATTTACACTTCTTTCCCAGAAGAGAATACGAATTTTAATGTGGGAAGAGAAGGAACGAGGCTGCTTGGACTGAGCACCTTGGAAAGACTCTTGAACAGAACAGAAAATAATACAGTATATTAATAGCAATATATTTTTCACAATGTAAAAACATGCGAGTAATGATCTTGGGTACATTAATAGCGCGTTCACACCGGAGTACTTTTACCCTTACTTTTCCTGTTTAGTTCCAATAGTGCCTGTAATTTTGCTGTGAGTCCCAGCAGCTTCTACTGAAGCCAGTCCCCAACTCCAGGGACTTCGGGTGGCAATATACGCCGGGAAGTGGTTTGCGGCCTGCCAGTAAACCCAAAGTATAAGAAGAAGAAGTGTTGTCAGCGGCTTAATTTGCGTAATCTTACCTTAGGGAACTTATTCCGGTGTGAACGCGTTCTGTACTTAGTTCCATGGGGGCACTAAGTGCTGGGCACTAAGTACGGCAAAGTACTTGGTGTGAAAGCGGCTATTAAGGCTCAGCTGATGAATAGAAAAGCCTTAAGAGCTTGTCCAGTTCGCAAGATGTCCATTCACACAAAGCTCTCACTCTGTCGCACCTTCCTCCTGTCACTCACACAAAGCATGCTGGGAGGCATGGTTTCCAGGGCAACCAAGAGGCACCTTTCCTTGACGACAGTTCACAATGCAGAGATGGAGGACATTAGCTTGCACCTCAGGTGTGGAAACGTTGGTGCCTATAGCTCGACCAGGAGCAGAACAAAGGCGCCGTGACCACTTTGGTGGAGGAGAAAACACATAAAGCAGCGGGGAAATGGAAGTGAGTGAAAATGACAGCCGAGCATAAATATGGATGAAACCGCAGACGAAGTGGGAACTGACACAAGCAATTGTTCCTGGGTGAACTTTGCGATTTCTGGTTTAACAGCTAGTTAGGATCCTCCAGAGCTCGATGTGACAGAGGACCTATTGGGAGTCGAAACGGCTCTCTGGGTATCTCCTTGTGGTGATAAATGAACTAAGCTGCTTCACACTTATAGTGTGAATTAAAATTTCACACACACATACTCCCTCAAAAGACACTCATACTCTGTCCTAAATATGCAATGACACACTTCTATACCCCCCTACAGGCTCCAAAATACATCTTCAAAGAAACTCTCAATCTGCTTAACACATTTTACACACCACACACACACGGCCATAGCCGCACTCGCATATGTGCACAAAAGGACATATTCAGACCCAGAGCACACAGATCAATGAAAGAAATGGGGAGACTTTGTTATATCGTGTTACTCTTAGCGAAGGCCAAACCATGAAATTCATGAAGAGGACACAGAGGCAGGGATGGGTGTGTCGAGTGTGCTGGTAACACACAGGATTCACAGAGAAGACAACACACAGTTGCTCACACATCTCAAAAGAAACACACAAGTGAAGGGAGCACGAGGGGGAGAAGAAAATGGGCGTGTGTGTGTCCGTGTGTGTGTGTGTGCGTGCGTGCGTGTGTGTGTGTGCAAGAGAGTCAGTGAGAAGGATACTGAGTGCATAGAGAATTGAGTGCAGTTACTAGTGTTTCCCCCTCGGCTGAGGCATTAACAAGCCTATAATGGACCCTCTTAAAAAGCCGACTAGGATCTCCTCCAAAACTAACTGATTTAGAGTGGCCAGGGCCCCCATGGGCAGTGGCCAAGTCCCCCTCTGTCCCTCCCCAGCACAGCCATAGCCAGCCCCGGTGGCAGGCGGCACAGACACACATTGTGTTTGTCTACTGAACCACAAGCAATAGCAGTTTATAACACAATAAAACACCATGAGGAGGCATTAATTGGATATAATAGCCAGGGAATGATTTAGATGATTTAACACCTTTTTTCCAAGACAAGTACATAAAAGAGGGAGAAAAAAGGAAGAGGGGAATAAAAGGGAACTAGAAATGGACTTACACACTGCTTCCGACTTGAAATGTCCACAGACAGTGACACAAATACCGTACACAAATGCAGATGCAAACACCCACCCAGCTGAATAGTGTATATCATTCATGTAAAGCTAAATATACCTAATTGGGATTTGTTTTTGTTGAGAAGACACATCTAACATAAGTTTATAAACTATAGGCTAATTACGCTTCTGGTGTGTTAGAGTGCAATAATGGAGGTGAAGTGAAAGATCATTAAATCTGACAAATAAAATAAAATCATGTACCCAGTGTAATGTTTATATTTTCTGTAATTTAGTAACCCCTTGAACTCGTGACAATAATCAGTCCATCACAGATGAAGCTGATAAGATATGACAGGCTGGTGGAAAAAAACAGACCCACGTAACCTCTTTATCAAACATCAATGTTTCAACGGCAGCGTTTTATTGACAATATGAGGCTCGGGGAAAATAATGGACTTCAGCTTCTTGCAGCAAATTATCCTTGAGACCCGCTCGCTAACCCTTCAAGATATTCCGTCACCTTATCTCCTCCTCACCTCCCTGCCTGTCCCCTCCACACGGAGTTGAAAGGGGGCTCGGCCTTGCATGTATGTACATAATTGGCACTTTACTGTCATATCAAATTCATATCAGCGCAGGGTCTTGGGCTGGGAAGAACAATGAGGGCCAGACAAAAGCGTGGCTCGGTGCTCTCAGAGTCGCCCTGATAACCGCGACATAGGCCGGTCAATAAAACCAATCATCTCTAATCTTCTTATGGGGGACTAAACAGTTCCCCCAGATACTCCACATTGCCCACTAGACACAATGCACGCCGCACTGTACCAATATACGGACCGCGGACAGGGAGGAAAAAAATGGCTGAACCATCACCTCGGTGTACGACCTCATCAACCTTATCTCACGCTGCATTAATATCATCCAAACATATTAGGTTCTTGAGGATATGAAATTAACTTAGGTTAAAGGGATTTATAGTAACATTTAGAAGACTGTTTAATATGGGTTGTGATCTAGTTTCTATGAATAATGTTTCAAGCTGTGAATTTTTACAATGAATCTAAAAATGGCTGTGTATATTGGACTTGCAAAACAAATGATTACCCGTCAGTTTATTTTAGAGCTGAAGTGTTTTGAGGTTAAAATCCATTACCATATTTTGTGAAGGCTGCACCCTCACATTGTCTGCCCTTGGTTACAGTGATGAAGAACGGTGTAAAGAAACATCTCCTGGCCTCCATTCTGATGTTTCTCTGGATGTATCTCCTACAATACACAACAGAGATGATTAAAGGTCAGAAACATAATATTTAGCATTTAGCTTTCAACCATCTCATACAGAATCCCCGCTCTACATTTCAATGATACAGCAATTCTAAAATGTCTACTATCTTGGCGTTAACACCTACATACACACACACAAAAAAATGATTGCAGTAAATGATATAAATGTTGTGTTTGATCACATTTCCATAATGATCCTCAGTCAGTCCGTGGAGTTGCCCCAGACTTGAATACAGCTGTATGCAAAACCTCTCTGAATCTCCAACGCCCAAACCTCTCGACTGAGGCCTACTCAATCTGCAAAATAAAAAAGGGTGGGGGATGGGAGAGGTCATCGGGGTGAGGATATATGGTTATTGTAGCACATCCATTTTATTTATTTTTTAAAATATATATAATTGTATATTTTCTGTAAAGCCATTCAGATAAAAAGAAAAATGTTCTAAATAACACAAATGAAAAAACAAATCAGCATGAATGGAGGCAAAAATTATAAATATAATTATAACACTTTTTTGTTTATTTACAGTTGGTCATGTTTAAAATTTGCCATAAAATGCTTAATTTCCCACTTGCTCCATTTATCTGTCTTCCGTCTTCCTCAATCTTCCTCTCTCCTCCACTCCCTCTCTAATGATGTTTGGCTGAGGTGCGGGTTAATTGCAGGGTTAACTGACGGCGTGGAGGAGCGCTGTACTGTGAATATGAGACGAAAGCCAGGTTTAGTCACAGTGTGTGGATGGGAAAAGCCTGTGCATAAGGTTGTATTTAATGGTTACAAGTTTTCATGCTGTGTGTGTTTGTGTGTGGCAAAGCCAGAAAGAGTAAAAGAAGGACTTTGTGCTACTCCACATGCACTTATAAAACAGCATCAGCTGGACATGAATGAGCGTCAGTAAGAGCAGCGATTTGAAGGGAGGTTAAACGTGCGCCTTTGTTTTCATGTGAACGGCTGACATGCAGGATTTGTGTAAAACTCACCTCAGCAGTGGTGTCACCTCTGCTCTCTGTCTCAGTGAAAAACAGAAAAAAAAACGGTTTGCTGGCAATGTTCAGGAGTATTTCCTGTTTGACCTCTCTACTCCAACTAGAGTACATGAAGAGGAGCAGCTTCAGTAATGTACAGCCTAATGATAACATGCATGCACTGATAGAATGTGGAAGAAAGACTCATCTGTACAGATATACGCCCAAATACACACTGGGGTCAATTTTTCACTTCTCATATATCAAATGTGCCGTTCATTCACACAACTGTCTTACACAGAGGAACAATATGTGTGATCTGCAGCACCACTCCAATCTAAATCTTCATATGACCATTAACTCTGGGAGGTATCGATTTGGGGCTTCAATTTATTGTCAGTGAATACACACATATTCAGATAAAATATGCATACAAACCAACAAACACACATTTATGGAGAGTTCAAAACAGATCTGAGATGCAGCAATCTTTCAAATGTACAATAGACATGCAGAAAGAGACAAGATAATGGCCCTTTTCTACTCGCTGTGTCATAAACAGATCAATGCAAACAGCTCATGACATTTATCAGAGAGAGTCAAGGACCCCCACATTAGTGCTGATGTTTACCTCGATGGTCAAGTGGCTCACATTATTGATATGTTAGTCCACAAGCAAAGGACAAAAGTCACTCGTCTCTAGAACACCCAAATGAGCAATCGCTGGAGATCCTATGTATGGAATAATAATTTGAGGAATAGTGCTTTTGGGTTTTTAACCTGCTCTGTGTGTGTGTCTGTGTGTGTGTGTGTGTGTGTGTGTGTGTGTGTGTGTGTGTGTGTGTGTGTGTGTGTGTGTGTGTGTGTGTGTGTGTGTGTCAGTCTATTTTCTAGAGAATTATAAGTATATACAGTATATCTCTCAACCATTGCATATTTTCTCATTGTGAAACGATGAACTGTGACATCTAGGATTTCAGGTTTTGTGCGGCCAACATACAACTGCAGTCTTCCTCAGCGCTCAAAAATTACTTTTAGAACTACTTTGATGTCAACACACACGCTCTTTTTTGCATTTGTGTGTGACTTAATTTGAGTATACATTTGTTTATGTTTTATCTCTTCAATGTAGCTTTTTGAAAGGTGTACACAATTAAATTATATTACATTACAAGGAAATCATGGAATATTTTACTGCACAAAGATATTAAAGGCTAAAAGTAATTTGAAAATAATTACTACTTAAAAAAGGTTTTCAAAAAAGAGATGGGTTGGGCTGGGGTACGGTGTAAGCTGAGCTTTAACTCTATCAACCCAGTTTGCATTATTAGTCATTTAGAAAAAACATTATAGCAATAGAAAATTATAATTAATTTACATTTAGATAACAATCAATATTCTAGGAGCACACACAATATGTATAATATACATACATGTATTTTTAGGTGATATTTCTGCATCAATATAAGCTTACCTGTGACCACCACATTAGCTTTACCTAAAACAATATCAAATATTGTCAGAGCAGGTTTAACACATTGTATCCAACAACGTACAGTAAAGTTTTCTTCAAACTTCCACCTCCCTGAGCTTACTGTGTCTGTAAAATGTGAGTGCAGGACTTGGTAGCAGACTTGCATGGTTAAATATAGGCTAGTGTTTGTTATATCTTGCCATATATTACCATTTCTCCTTGGAGGGGCCCCTTGCATTCAAATCAGCGGCCGGCTGCCTGATCGTAGAGGACAGCTTACTAGGCCCCTTGAATTGTTCGCCAGGAACAATGGATTCCTTTGTCAACGTGTTTCTCTTTCTCTCCCTGGACAATACTGGAGGGTCCTTCTGGCTCTCTGCACTTAAGAAATGTTTGCAAAATTACACCTCTTTATATGCCTCTCAAAACAAGTAGCAGTAGCAAGTATAAAAGTGTGGGCGGTTTAGGGGAGAAAATGCACCGGAGATTCCTTCCTTTCTCTTTGATAAACTTCAGTCAATGTTTTAAAGGTAATTTCCTGCTTTTAAGAATAGCATGCCAATACCTTTGTTTGTTTTTTGCTGGGGCCCTTCATTAATTGAAAATGTTTCAAGCCTGTTTATCTGCAATTAATGCTAAATATAAAAAGGGAAAATAATTGCAACAACATGCATATTTTACAAGTAAGTAAGAATCTAACTTATTAAATACAAAATAAAATAAATATCTAAGATCTCAAAATAACATTTTAAAAATGTATTTAATCAAGCAAATTTTTCTGATCACGTGATGGTGAATTATTTGGGTTCAGAGTGTGTTTGCTGTGTTGCAGGCCTGTTGTAAAGTATAAGCTGTGTATCTGCATAACGAGCTTATAGCGCGGTGCTGCCCGCGGGCCGCAGCGCTGACCTCTCTCCTCCCGGTGAATGGGCCCATAAGCAGATGCCCAGCTGTGCCTATTCGGGCCTTCAACAGCATTTCGGAAATCGGTATGATTTCCCTGGGAAAGTGGACTTTCCACACCGGGACATTTTCGCCAACAATATCCACTGTTTTGTTCTATTATTATTATGATTATAATTTCGTGTAGTATTATAATTATGTGTAGGCTATGTTAAAATCAATTATTAAAATTCATTCAGAAAGGTCTAATTGTCATACTTGACAGAGAGCGTATGAGTTGAGCTGTTGATGTTTGATTCCAGATCGATGCATTTAGGTTATAGAGCTACGTTTAAAAAATACATTTTTTTATGAGACAAGGATTCAAATTCTTCTAATTGTTTTTTGTAATGGTTTGATCATTTTTCAGCGATAGTTTCTGTGAATGTTTTTATTATAAAGGTAATACAAATGTTTTAGACATTGCTTTAAATTAACTATACACTATCCGTCGTGTGATTTCCTCTATTTGTTTGATGTACGCAGTCCTGTATGAGTCTCACCCCTCACCCTGCAGCTTACCTCTATATGTGCACCATGTTTCTAGTCAGCTGTTTGTGCGCCAACTTGGTTTGCGCATTTTTAACACAGTTAAACGATTCGTATTTAGCATGTTACTTCACCTGACTTTATTATAAACGGTCAGCCAAGCTTTCTGCAGTAGGCCTACAGATGACCGAGCTTCGCATAGACATTTGGTTAACAATTATAAACAACATTTAAATATTTTGAAATGCTTCCAATCCTGTGATACTACGGTACGTCCCTTAAAGCAATTCAAATGCACAGGAATATTTTCCCAGCGTACCTCTAAAGTCCAGGGGCCGCAGCCCGCACAACTGGGGCCGACTCTCCTCTCTCTTTTGTTTGGGCTATTGTAGGGGGCTGCATGTTGGGATTGGGGGTGTAATGAGGGGGCTGCGACCCCCTGATGGGGGTGCATTTGCTGTCCAAAGACCGTTAGACAGTGGCTGAATGAATGGGGCCTGAATGTCATTGTAATGCACAGGGACAACTCCCCCTTCATTCAGCTTAAGATGTGGAGGCCGCTCAGCTCGGCGGAGGGAGAAAAAGCTCCCGCAATTCAATTCCCAAGCTCGCTCTCTCTCTCTCTCTCTGCTCCATCCTGCATGTGGAGACACACGGAGAGCCATTTCTACTAAAGTTAGGCGTTTTTTCCGCTGCGTTTTCTGCAAATACGAAGGCTTGCGGTTGCACAAAATGGAAGGAAGACGTGATGGAGCCACAGTGTGCATAGATGGAGGATACCCGCAAGGACGAGAGTAAGACAAAACAAAGGATTTTGAGTCCAAGCCAGCGTGGATTTATCAGTATAGGCTATATTTGGACTGAGGACGCTTCTCCTGTAGCAGGTGGTCGCTCTGCAGGCTGGGTTATTACAGTTTCCTCATTTCTGCCAACGGGGAACCAATAGACCAATAGGCCTAACAAATGACTTGCATTAGTCAATTGACTTGCATTCATGTAAATGCAGGAAGCTCGTTTTGAGATGTAGATTGCGACAAAGGCTATAATGAGACAATAGGCACGCCTGTTAAATAGTTAATAATTGTATTTGTTTGAAAAACAGCACATTTGCGAGTCTATGGCTCAGTTATCGAGAGTGAATGGCAGCGGTTTCATCCTAAACACCGCTGACTGTCCCTCCTCTCCATCTCTTTGTTCCGCCAACAGTGGGAGGTAGACACAAGAAGGAGGGAGAAATATTTGAAAATCCAATGACATTTTCTTCCGGGACAGAAATCGATATATTCCTGTACGATTTTATTGAAATGGCGTTAAAATGCATTTTATGAATACATTGAGAGTGATTATAACTGAACTTTTTAGGTGAAATACCAATTGTTGATTAAATTACACACATTTAGGTGCTGCAGACTGCAGGCCCACATTTGGGCCAACTTGCAGAAACAGGGCCGGTCTCTTAAATCACGTTTGTCAATTGAAGAACACATTTTAAATACAATTATTTAATTATAATTGAAAATTATTTGAAACCGAAATGGGCATTTGAACCCTGGCAGGGAAACCCCAAATACTTACTTTTTAAGAAAGTCCATTTCTGAAAATATTAAATATAGGAATGCATTGGCAAGAGCTAAACAATATGTAGGTCAAATATAGGTCATACTAAAATCTCAAGTTAACACTTTTAAAACCATGGTAAAATACTTACTTAGTCAGATATGGGAATGCAAATAAACTATATTTACTCAAATTGATCACATCATAAAACTATAAGGAATTCTCTCCAACAGTGCAGCTGCATGCTATACATTACAGAACGTACATGTGTCATACTGTGTAGCTTAAAAATGCACTACATTAATAATATATTTCCATCTTGAGCTTTTACTCAAAATATGAAATGATGCACACTACAGCAGCATATGGCTTTAGCCCGGACCATCTGGGATCACAGGCCTCAGAAGACTACACTCACTAATCTTTAGATCCTGTTCTATTTAGATGTTGCAGAAAACGTCCGCAGAAAGCTGAGCTGTTAAAGGCATGTTTGCAACAGGGATGATGTGAACAGTTAAAACATTTACAACAACCAAATGAGAAAATCTTACTTACATTTGCAGTAGAATTCCTTCAACTTGTGGGCACCTTTACATTTTAGGATAATTTCAGTGTTTAGGCCAAGGGCTATGACTTGTGTTTGTGTCACAGTGGTCACAGAGAGCAGGTACCAGTTGGACCTGTCCACCTTTTATTTAACACACGCCTGCAACATAGCAGCAATAAACGTATGCACCTGCCAAGGCAAAAGCTTCAAGGTGTTGATATGTAGGTGTATATAAGTGACAGTGACAGCAATAACCGTGGCTTCCTTGCTTGCAATATTGCATTGGTTAGTTAATGGCAACCATTGGCTACAACTTTAATCTTAGTAGTCTGCCCTGGTGCATGCATGCATGACGCGCTACAGAAAGTCAGGCCGGTGGTTTCAAGGACATTTGAGGCTGATGAGGATTTGGTTTTAATGGGGGGAGGTGAGGAGAAGAAGAAGGGGAGGAGGGGGGGCTTGGGCCCCGGGCCATGACGTCATTGTGCGCCCATGTAATCCTTTGCGCTGAAGCCCAATCAGCAGAGACTCGCAATTGTCTAGGATGGGAAGAGAGGGGCGCTCTAATCCGGGAGACAGTGGATCACACAGCCCGAAAGAGAGAGAGCAGAGTGAGAGAGGCGGCATGCATCCAGGGCTGGATTGTGCCTGAAATGGGTCAGATTAAAAAGAAGGAACCCACTGGCTTTTGGTGGAGAGAGGACCTTTCTGAAGACGAAGAAACCTTTTTTTCTCTCACCTCTAGCACGAGAAAATCAGCCTCCCGACTAATCGAGCTTTAGGGATACGCTAGAGTGCCCGTGTGGTGCATAGAAGAACGACTAGCATTTTTTTTCTCCAGATGTGCAGTAGCCAAATGTAAAATTTGTAGTTTGTCAACTGCATTAGAGGAGAGAAGATGCATCGCGCGTTTTGTCCGAGGGCGTTGATCGTGGACAATTCGGGGAACTGCATTCAAGCCAAGTTGAATGGAAAATACAGTAGCCTACTCTTCGCAGTGGGATGTATGACTTCAAAGAAATAGCTTTGTGACGTGCTGCCATCTCTGCTATCTTCTCTTTTCACTGTTGTCTTGGTGTTTCAGGTCAGGCTAATGTTGTACATTGAGTGGTTTTAAGAAAGGACAAAGCGAGAGCCTGTGTGGCTTCAGCTGTCATTCTGTGCCAGGTAACCTGCTGAGAGAGGGTAAAAGACGCACAACCAGATTTACAATGCTATGCTAATAACAGTGTTTTTTTATATATTGTCTTCCAATACTTCGATTATGGGCTGTATGCTGATTGGTTTTAACGCAGAGCCGTGGCGCAGTGATATCAATAATTATTTGCGAGCAAACCAAAGAGGAGCAGGGGAAGAATGTGGTCACGCGCATTTCTGCTGGTGTAGGCTATACATCGGTTTTAGATTTAAATGTCTACATGCATGTGTGCACGCAAATGTGTTGCAAAATCGGCTTTAGATTATACCAGTGTGTGTGTGTGCCCGAGCGCACGGACACGGGAGCTGTACTTAAATCGCAGTCATACTGTGTGTGTGTGTGCGTGTGCGTGTGTGTGCGTGTGTGTGTGTCCTACACGGCGGCAGATGCTGCAGGTTTGAGCGCGTGGAAGTCAGGAAGGATTGAGGCTCTGGCTTCACTCTGCAGCCATCAGCAGGCTGAGGAGGGGGCTTCTTTAAGGGTTGTCACTCTGCGTGTTCACAGCGGACCTTGATTTAATGTCCATACAATTAAGGCACGCGGTGAATGCCAAGAGAGGAATCTACAGCTTCAGGTTTTTATACATTTTATCAGCAGCATTAGTAGTAGGCCTGGCTGCAACCAGCAGCAGGATAAAACTGACTGCTGTACTGTGACTCACTGTGTGTGTGTGTGTGTGTGTGTGTGTGTGTGTGTGTGTGTGTGTGTGTGTGTGTGTGTGTGTGTGTGTGTGTGTGTGTGTGTGTGTGTGTGTAGTTGCTGTACTGGGTGAGCGCAATGCGTACTTTGATATGATGTTACAGCATGTATAAAGGTTACCACTAGCTAATTTTAACATCTTATATTTTGTCAGAAATGATTGTTTTTCAATGTTTTATCCAAACAGTGAAAAACACCTCTCACAGAAAACGATGCAGGTTTACGAAAACAATTGGACTTTTGCCAAATGGTCAATGGCTATGGGGTTAACCAATCTTACGGCAGTCGCTTACATTTTTAGTTGCCTATCTTCGAAAACGATTTTAACCTGGCGAAATGTTTGTTTTATTTTAAGAAAATATTTTCCATATCTTCGGAGTAAACATTATGGTCAGGCACGAGGTCAATACATTTATAAATTGGATTGTAAATCTAATTTGAAGTATAAATATAATCAATACGTATACTATTCAAGCGAATAAGACAGGCAAAGTGTGATCATGGAAATATATTTATTAATGCATTGATGCTAAATCCTCATATTCAGTAGGCTGTGCACAGTCACTAGTCTATTCAAACCCTTTTGTGAAAGTTAGATATTTTACAAAACGTGACAGAAGTCAACATAAATGTAGTATCAACTATAATCATTTATTCATTTATTAGGCCAACAGTCTACCACACCTTCACTGTGTGGCTCCAACTTCAGGCCTTCACTCTGACGCTGCCTGCAGTGTTTAGTCTGAAGCATTCAACGTATAGACATGTCAGTGATTCAATGCCACCTACAGGCGTCCTTCTGACACCACATGTGAGGAGCAGTAGCCCAGTGAAGGCCTTAGGACAGGACCAAAAGGAAATAAGTATAGGCTATTAGTTTTCTAGCAAGTGTTATCACCCACAAAATTGGTTTGCATCAAATACTGGTTCAATGAAACTTAGAGCATTTTGGTTTTCAACCAGTTCTCAAATATTTTGAGAAAGAACCAAAAAACGAAATATAACCAAACAAATCAGAAATAGGAGAATTAGGACAAAGTAGTATTATCATTTTTTCACTCAGTGCATTATAGGTTATTTATTGTCAACAAAACATTTTTTAGATGTATTTAATTAAGCATTGATCGCCCAAACTTTTCACAATGTAACTTGAACATGTGTTCCCATATTTGAGCTGAAAAGGATCTTTTTATAAATAACATGCATTTAATATGTCTTTTAAATCAAGAATTCAATCATTTAGCAAAATACGAACATCATTATAGGGTCTTTGTTAGTCATGTTTATCTATATTTTACACTGTTTTCTCTGAATGTGATCGTGTTTATTGTGTGTGAAATGTGTTTAATGCATGTTTCACTTTGTAATGATTGGACACCAAATAAAGCCTGAGTTGCACTGAGTTTTCTGCTTGTGATTCTCCTGTGATTATTTGATGTTTACATGTCCATTGCACCATATATGCAGTATTTGCAGAACTACATGTTAATTATTTTCACATAACGCAAATTAAAACCTTTTAAATGTTGCGAGGAAGACTTGAACCTGGTATGACAAGCTGGTGATCTGTAGCAAAGATGATAAGGCTATTTTTTTAAGCGTATAAAACCATGGTTTGGCATTCAGTGTATTTTTGTTTAAACCCATATTCAAAACAGGTACAACTCCACCACCATTTTATATAAGATCACCTGCTGTGTTTGTACTCCAGTTTTTCTTACCATCATTATTTGACTTTAAAATCCCACCAGCAGGTCCCAGAAATCAGCACCATGGAGAGCTCCTGCCAAGGAAAGAGAAGGAAATCCTTTGAAAAGCGTTTAAACATATATTTGTATATGTAAACCTTAAAACCAAAACTATTATATTACAATGTTCAATCTCAAAAACCTGTGTAAAGGACATCTAAATATCCCATATTTAAAACGATGTTTTTTAGTAATTTAAAAGAAAAACCTCTGTAAATTTGAAATAAGTAATGAAAATGTTAAATCTTATATGTGCTAATGTGCACAAACATATGATGGACATACACATTTCTATTGATTTAAAACAATTTAAATACCGTTAACCGTTCTTCCATTTGTACGCTCCATCATATTCTGATGTAGGCTGCAGCTTGGAAACAGAGACCTGCTTTGATAAGAGTACTTAAAGATACAGTGTAAAGTCAAGTGTAGTAACATGATGAGAAAAGACAACAGGAGGAAAACAATTCCAGCTGAGAAAAACCTTTTAGTGACATTTAAGCACTGGGGCTGCCCTACAGAGCTCCCTCTCTTTGTATAAGGTCACCGTGGGTGGCTGTTGAGAACCAACAGGGAATTCACGAGATCAAGACAAAGTCATTTCTAAATGGACAGTTTATTAAGGCTCGATTTCTTCTAAAAAGGAAAACCAAGATAGATCTTTCAAACAAGTTATGCCCACTACAATTATGGTCTATAAGATAAATCAATGGATATTTAAAATGTCATTTCATTAATCCTTTTGTGGTGTTATACATATACTTTCGCTAACCTGACATCCCTCTTTTGCAACACACATCTCCTGACATCAACATGCACTCTATTCCTGTACTATAAACACAACCAGTACAAGCTTCCTGAGGCTAAGGCAGCTGCAACTCGGTGGCGTCCTTCAGCTTCTCCCCCTGACTCTGTGCCGGTTAGAGAGCGGTGTCGGTGAAGGCAAACACGTGAGAGGGCGTTCACCGTATTGCTTGGATCAACCTAGCTATTGATTAGTGCAGGTAAAAAGGAGAAGAGGTGGAAGAGAAAAAGGGTCTTGTTAGAATTCAGATCCCTAGATTTAACCGGCCATGTAAAGAAAATACAACGCAGCTTCACACATCTGGAAATACAGCTGTGAAGCATACGGTTCCTACACACACTTGAGTGACCTTCTGTCATCTCAATGTAATAACGGGGTTAACTTCTGACTATCAGAATACATCATATACTCTGAAGACCAAACAATGTACGGTGAATGATCTTATAGGCCACAACTGTCAGAGTTATCTCTTTCAGGTCACATATTTGAAAATGAAAGTTGAGAAATGGGATCAGAATTTTTGATCAGGTTACCATGAGGCAACATCGAGTCTAACACGAATACAGTGAAAGACCAAAAGATCCCAGAACATGGAGTTTTCTATTAGCAGATCCCCTGCAGCTGAGTATAACCTCAAGCTACCAAATACTGAACAGACAAACTCAGGAGGGAAGAGGACCGGCTGGTATCAAAGACTCACTAAAAAACAGCATTCTGGCTTTGAATGCTCTGAAATGACGGACACAAGGAGACACCGTCCTTTAAAAATGACCGTTTACGACACCACTCTCACCTTACAGACAAGCTGCAGGTTGGATAATAGTTTTAAAATATCTAGCAGACCTTTTATATTGCAGCTTGCCTTGCATGGACACACACATTTATTAGATTTGTTTTTATATCCAATCTTTTTTTCTGTTGACAAACCTGAAAGTACTCTATAATCAATGGTTTCAATCTTGTACAAACTAGTTTAGCAACAACCAAAAAACACACAGAAACCACATTTCATTCTTATTTTTTTCTTACTCGATAGTAAATCAGTTACATTAATTTTTAGGTTATACATTTTTAGGCTTTCTCCATGAATATATAGGCTCCTACGTTAAAGCTTAGCATTACGACCAACATGATAGACCTAGCAAAACCAAATTTGAGGGAGAAAAAACAAAAACAGAGGATTAAGACAGAATGATGGTGAATGGACAAACATGTGTACCCTCCCCCCCATTTGTGAAACAAAAAACGCAAAGCAACAATTAATTCAATGTAGCAGTTACATCATTCTGATTATAAAACAATTTAAAATGGTGGGTGCGACAATTCTCTCAGACTGGGTTGCGTACACAAGCAGAATCTCCTGACGAAACATACAAAAGACCCCTTCAAGACAAACATCAAAAAGACAGCGAAGCAGAAGGGTGTGAGGGATGTCAATAGTACAATTTTGGACTAAAATGGTGAGTTCTGGTTGTGGAGGACACATCCATTATTTCTTTATCCCAGAGGCCTTAGCAATTCCTCTTTCAGAAATGTTTCGAGTCCCGTGTGACTTCACACTATCCCTGATTTCTCCAGCAGTGTCACTGTTTGAGCAGTTCTTTTGAAAAGTCACCAATAATTAGAGAAAAAAACATTAAGGCTCCAGAAAACAGGTTTCTGAAATGAAAATTGTCAGTAGTAAGCCAAAAAATAGAGATTTTGTCGATCTGAATTAAAAATAGATAAACCATTGAAGTTGTATAATCGCACAGCGCCAAGTCCGACATGGCCTTTGGGATCCTCCAACACTGTTGGCACAGTTAAACCGCTGAAGCATGGCAATGTCGCCCCCAAATGGACAAATAGGGGCAGGACACATTGGTTCCTGATTGTACTGAAATATAAAGTGGCAGATTTTTCTCCATGGTGCAGTCAAACCCTGATTCAATTGGAAAGAGGTGGGGGCCGGGGCCGGAGAGAGAAAACCAGTCTGGTGAGAGAATAGTACGAGATGGAACGGGAAGAAAAATATTTCTTTAAAAAAAAAAACTGAACTAAAGAGTGTGGTGGTGCCTAGGTGTTACAATAAATCAGCTTGTTATCCCTGCACAAGAAGTGGGTGGTACATGGGACAAAAAAAAGCACAAGTCTCGACAATGGCAGAGATTCACCAGAATTAAATAGAAAAAAATGAAGGGCTTGGTTGCATTTTCATATTCTTCTGTCTCTTAAATCAAAAGTCCTAGTGTAACTGTTGATCAAGCCAAGGATAAATGTCTTCTATTGTTTATTCCTGTTTTGGCGCTCCTGTTTAAAAAAAGAAGCAGAAAAACATAACGATATTAGACATTAAAACTTTACATACCAGCACAGCAAGCTGCAGGACATTCTGATAAGGTCTAGATATCATTATTTAGTGTTGATCAAATCTTAAAACATACATTTCACCCTTACCGATTGAACAACTCAATCAAGCACAATTAATAATAACGGTCTGAAAATTATTTTTTAATGACAAGTTCTTACCTGATCCAACCGAGAGCGGTTGGGTATAGGGGAAGGTTCAAAAGTCTGTCGAGAGGAGCAAATAAGAAACAGAGAGAAAAAAAGAATTATTATCAGACACAAAACAGTTAAACAAAAAGTCTATCTAGAAATAGATAATGTTTTTCTGATCAATGGTGTAGAATGTGTATTTTTGGTATATTTAAGGTTAACCCAGTAAGATTAATGTGCCCACCTGGCCCACCTCTTCATCCTCCTCCTCCTGCCTCTTCTCATAATGGGAGAAGTCATCAAAGATGGAGGTGGTGTGTTTGTAGGTGGCGATGATCTTGAGCACCTGCTTCGCCTTCTCCAGAGGAACTTCCTGGGTGTCGCGGGAGTTGGTCACTGGCTTGTTGTCGTTGTTCTCCAGGCGGATGTGGCGAAGCTGGCTATTAGGCACGTCCTTAACAAACAACCAGTCCACGTCAAACTTGCCCTTCCACTTGTCCTGCGCCCAAACACCAGCACTGGTGCCATAGTCCACTGGTGACCGCATCTCTGCCACACCGCAGAAATGACCACTGCCATTGACACTGAACAGGAGGTACACGGGGCCTTTAGCATTCATGGCCCGGAAGGCTGAGTCCAGCCGCTTGTTGCCGTGCTCTGTGCTGCACCAGATGGAGTACTTGATGGAGCGGTGGATATCGTCCTCGGAGTAGCTCTTAATGATGAAAACACGGCCGTTCTTCAGGTTCCATTCAAAGTCCTTGGGGTTGTAGCTGTGGTTGGCACGCAGCTTATCCAGCACGGGGTGGGACTCTGCACCAGGTCCCTGGCTAGGGCAAGTTGGGGGGCCACCGTGCCCACCACCAACCATACCCATAACACCACTACCATCATGGCCAGGGCCGCCCTGCCCGTAGCCTTGGTTACGGTTGCGTGGGGCAACCCAACGGGTCTGGGGTTGTGGGGGCTGGGTGTGGTTTTGGTAGGGCTGGGGTGGTGGCTGGTGGTGCTGGTGATGGTGGTGCTGTAAGGTCATCTGCTGCATCTGGGGCTGCACCATGGACTGGGCAGGGTGGTGCATGGGTCCCTGCTGCATGTGGCCTTGAGGCTGCATGCCATGAGGCATGCCGAGAGGCTGCTGATGCTGCATTGGAGCTGTGGCTACTTTAGTCACCGGGCCCTTCTCCCAGGTCCCGATGTTCATGTTGTGTTTGATGGGTGGAGGGGGAAGAGCTCCTCCTGGACCTTGCATTCCTGGCTTCACCTTCGCTTTCATCTGCTGCGGCTTGGCGGGCTTGCTGGCAATGGCTGCCCAGGAGGTGGGTTTGGGGGGTGGCATTCCAATAGGTGTGGCCCCGTTCCCTGTGGCTGCCACTACAGGGCCACCGATCACAGATCCCACAGCCTTGACTCCTGAGCCCTGGCCAGTGACATCCCCTCCGATCTTCAAGCCAATCATACCTTGCTCCAGGCTGTTCATACCGGGGGCTTTGTTGAGGGTGTCACTGTGAAAGCCCGTCTGACCATCAGGCACCAGGGTGCCCCCCAGGGAGCTGGGGGGGTAGCTGTAGCTTCCTCCGTAGGCTGAACTCTGAGTCTGCTGGCCCTGGGTGCCACTTGTGCCCCAGGCAGAGAAGGCAGGATTTTCAGGGAAAAAATTAAACCTGTGGGGGTAGATGCTGCTTCCTAGGCCACCCGGCTGGCCAAACACCGTGTCTGGCATGAAGTGATGGTCTCCATTACTCAAGGCTCCATAGGGGGTGAGGTACGGAATAGGGGGGTCCCCACCTGTAGACCAGGGAGCCTCACTGAGGGGATACGGAAATCCAATGGAGGGGGCGTAGTAGCTGGACAGATAAGGGTCGGTGATGGACTGGTAGCTGTTGTTCTGGATGAATAAAGGTCAGCAAAGCCACAGCATTAACATGTGACTCAAGAGTTTAATTTTCAAAATCAGATCCATTAGTGAAACAAAACTCTCTTTTCACTCAACATGAGACTAACTTAATGCCATCTGATTAGAAGGACACATTGATATTGGATATTTAAGAAAAAACAATAATATTTTCTTATATCTTATTTTCTAAAATGTCTTAAGATAGGGATATTGAGTTTTACCTGAGTTGATTGACTAGTGAGGTACGGCTCAAAGTCATTTTCATGGACATTCTCCTTTTGATGCAGTGAACCATTTTGCACTGCAAAGACAAAATAACATTACATGAAGGTACATTTAAATATACATGTTCAGTTTTTAAGACAGATTTGTTTTATAACTGAATTAACCCATATTTAACTATCTACGACCTGTTGAGTTGAACAGTTTGTTTCAAAAGGCCAAACTTGCCAGTTTTAGATATAAAGTTGTGACAGATTTGAATGGTTACAATTATTATGCTATTAAAAAAAAGCATTGTCAGCTTCAACACAGCACACACATTATAATTATAATCCTCATCTATCTAATGAGTAATTCACAGATAAAGTATTCAAACTTGTCAGCCCCTCTATGTCCATGTGCTCCAAAACATGTCAAATCCCTGAGCCATGTCAAGCAAAGCTTATGGTGGAGGTGAATCAGCCCGTGGCCTGCTGCCAGCCAGGCCTGCAGGTGAAGCGAAGTCAAGACCTGCCGGTCACTTCACCAAATGCAGTAAATCCAAGATGACTTTAACATCATAAAAACAATGAAAAGGCCATAACAGCACTGTTACAGCACTGCAAATACTGTCGTTAGTGAGGAAGTGACAACAATGAATTACTACTAAAATAATATGTACAGCTGGGGTTGCTGGTGGCATTGAGGGAAGACTGAGACTGGACAACTGTAGGACTAGGAGGTGCTCAATCCAGTACCTTTACAGGCTAAGAATCAAGACAGGACCAGCGTTTTGGGGAATATCATTTAAATATCCTAAAAAAAAGCATGGACAGTGGCAATTTGGCAAAGTCGATTATGCTTTAAAGGAAATGTCCACTAGATTCCAAGCTTCATTTTTCTGCAATACAAAATCACAAACCTTTATTCACAACTTTCAAAGATACAGGGGTTAAACGTGTTATACTCAAGCAGCAGATTAAAGATTGCCTTAAACAATTATATGACTGGAAAAAGAGTAGAGATTGCATCAATAGATTGCATCAGAAGTGTGCAAGGAAAACTGAGCATAAGCAGAATGGTAAATGGATTACATTTATATACAGTAGTACCTTTCTGCCTTACCAGACTATTTCTACCAATCAAACACAACTTAATACACCAATGGTGGCGGGGATGCTCTGGGAGGCAATGGCCTGGCAATTAAGGAGAAAACTTTGTCTTTGCTAAAGGACACTTGGAAATGCAAGACAGGAGGAGCCACAAGATGAATACTTTTGGTAAACTGAGAGCATATTCTCCCTAAAAATCATCAGACCTTTGAAATGGCGGACGCTGTCCTTCAATGGGTCTTACAGTATGTCGCCACCCAACATTTAAACCCCTGATCTCGAGATTGTTAATATCACACTTATGCAAAACATATTCCCAATAAAGTCTGAAAATGTATGCTTCAATTTCTGCTGAATAACAAATGAACAGATGATAGCTCATCAAAACTTAGCTGGGTAATGTGTATTAGAAACATGTTATCATTGAAATACTTTTAACTACCTGACCGCAATCAATAACTAAAAAATCAAATGGTATCTGTGGCTCTGTCAAAAAGATGTCCTAGTGACATCAGTGTCGCTAACTTGGATACTTTCTAGCTAGATTTAGTGACTTTTAGATTATTTCATTGTAATAGAGTTGGCATTTTTATAATTAAGCTTGAGTTACCTCTCCAAGCTTCTGAGCTTTAATTCATCACCCATAAACCATTTTATTTGTAGAATCATTTGCGCCAGCAGATTATATCAAATGATGTTCCAAAGATTTTAATCTTGACAGTAGAGTAAATCACAGACGGCTAAAGACTCCACATAATGCTGGTGTACTGTATGTAATGCTGATTTAGTCAGGGAATGTGTACCCAGACTATATATCCAAACAAATTCAGTCATCTGTGACACAACAACTCACCTTTAGATGCTTGTCCCTTTGATCTCTGCATAAATGTAGGATGATAAAAAGGGGGAAAAAGGAGACATGGTTCATTTAAGTAAATTGAGATTTTCCATACGTGCAGCCGCTAATGTTAACAATGTATGGCTCAGAATATGAACATTACGACTACCTCACGAAGAGAAGCAATGCAAACAAATAATTACCTAAGGTTACTCTTCAGTTAAAGATGAAGATACTTACCGTTTGCTACATTAGTTAAAAGCCATATTTGATTTGCAACTTTGGTCAAATCAAGCACAACTTTGCTAGCTATCGTAACTAACGCTAGCCGTTTTAAAATGGCCTTTTAGACGCCAATAGCACGAATGCAGCTTTTTACTTAGTTAGCTGGATCACTCTTGAAATAATACCGGTGATTGTACCACCTTCAATACAAAAGTTGAAGATTATCTGAATGAGTAACGTTATCTTGAACCCGTTTCATTATGTTAACCATAGCTTCAGGTTTTTATGCCATAGGTGCTGAGTTTTTTCCAGCTACGTTGGCGTTACAAACATTTGGTCTAAGTAAAATATGCATTTTTTGCTAACACTTAACTGCATGTCATTATTCTCCAACGTCTATCAAACACATTTAACCTTTTTAACGGAATGTAGCTAACCAGCTAGCTGCATGCACCGGCCAACGTTGGTGGCTAAGCTAGCACTTCCGAGCGATAGTCATAGCCCAGTAAATCGTCAGCGGGTAGCTAGCTTGCAAGCTTTTTTTACAGGCAATGTACATCGTTTTTCCTACCTGAGGGTCAATGCTTGTGGCAGACATAATTCATTAAGCAAGTCCCTGGATTCTCACAGAGCCTGCGCTTGTGACTGGATTTCAAGCCCCGTGATTTAGAAAGCAAGTTCACAGCTCAGTTACAGTTAGCTCCGTGGCTAGCTGTGCCGCTTAGCGTGTGGCTAGCAGTTGTAGCGCAGGCTCAGCTGTATATTTTCCGCTGTGTGCTCGTATCCCCAACTTCCACACTTCAAGTCTGTCGCCTAGGAGACTTGTGTCCAAAAATCAGTCAAGTCCGGTTACTGGTTTTCAAGTAAACGTTATGTATCGCCGATTGGAGCTTTCAGAGCTTGGATATTTCTGCCCTCGGTCGTCTTTTACTTTGTCTTTATTATTCCAGAGAGAGAGAGCCCTCCTCAGTTACGTTAAGCCCTGTACACTTCCCCAATGGCTGCTCCTCCATCCGGGCTTTGAGCCGCCGCTGCAGTTCACGTCTCTCCCCGCGGGGTGGCTCAACTTTGAAGCTTTCTTTCTATTTATCAAAGTGAGAGAAGCTCTTATCTGTAATCAGTGGTGTAAAGTAACTAAGTACATTTACTCAAGTACTGTACTTGAGTACAACTTTGAGACACTAGTGCTTTATTTAGCATTTAAATTGTGTGCGACTTTGTATTTCTACCCCACTACAATTCAGAGGTTAATATTCTACCTTTACAAGTTTTACTACATACTACATGTATTTATACCTAAAGTTAGGATTCAGGTTTGGATTCATAATGGGAAATATAATAAATACTGAAATAAGACTTTAGTTACACCTGGAGTAAATCCACAAGCTACTCAGCAGAAAGTGATTAAACATAGCTGCACATTTGCTCTGTGATAAACACATTAATGCATCAATAATCATTATAAACATAAGTGTATAGTATTCTGAAAAGGGCCAATCTGCATAATGAATACTTTTACTTTTGATATTTGAAGTATATTTCAATGCTAATACTTTAGTACTTTTAGTTGAGAAACATTTTACATTTACTTGTCCCAGAGTATTCCTACACTAGTATTTCTACTTCACTAAAGTGCAAGATATGAGTACTTCTTCCACTTATGTCTGTGATTAAGATAATACCAAGATAATGAAAATAAACCCAGCAAACTTCAAACATGACTAGTGAATTAGAATTGTTTTCTTTACTTTGCTATTTTCTGCAATCTATCTGCAAACAACGCCTGGGGTGCTATCAGCAGACTGTTTTTTTCTACAGGGCCTCTAAAGCAGATGTGTTTTAACCATGTTTTAACCCAGCACAGTGCTCATGTGAGACTTACTGGAATGGAAAAATGATACAAAGTAGGAAAAGGAAAAAGTCAACTTTAGCATCGCAAAGTATATGTGGCAGCACTCAAATACATCTTCTCTCTTTACTGTGAACTGTGGCACACATTTAATATTTTTGAAAATCCTTCACTAAATCGTCATATTTTAGCCTACAGAATATACTTGTTATAGTATGCTATTTTAAAGTATCTGATTAATGTTTGTATTTATTTATGCTTTTGATGTGTTGATGTCTAGTTAAGTTCCTCTTAATGTGCACCTAAAACCAAAGCACATTCTTTTTAAGTTAAAATCCAAATTTTAATACACCATATTCAAAATTGGTCAAATACCAGTTTTCAGTTTTTTTGGTAGGTGACTCAACTGAGAAAGACAGAAAATCACGGATAACAATCTAGGCTACTTTCTCGAATTTATACTGGACATTTGACTGTTTATTTATTGTGTAAGTTAGACAGTGGATGTAGTACTTAACGGGTTGAATCTTCCACTGAAAAATATTTTCTCGTGGTGATTTCGTCATGTCTAGTAGTGTATAATGAACTGATTTGGTTCTAACCCTCATTAAATGAATGTAGTTATTACTCTCTGTTACCACCAGGAGGCAGCAATGATGAACCCACCAACTCTTTAAACTCTGCCAAAGGTCAAACCTATATCCTAATGTTTACAAGTGGTCATTTTCTGAATTTTTCTACTCACAATATTGACAGTATTAGAGCAGGTAATTCGCCATTTTGTGTAACTTGTGTTTTGACTCAAGTCTGGCTATTTCAAGTGTAATCCTGAATTGCAAACATTTTAGCCAACAATATTCAATATACTTTTTTATGTCTTCCAAAAAAAGCTTTCTAAAAGACAACACATCACATTAAAAAAGGTTACATGGGTGTTCCCTGACCCTGTAAGTTATATAGCCTCAGAATCAAGTATAACCGCACAGCTTATTATTTTATCTGTTTAACTCACTTAACTCCTTAATCATCACTTATTCACACAAACTCAAGAGCAAAGGATTTCTACTTCCTGTAGTGTAGGCCATAGAGGACACAACCACCGATCCATTGTAGACAATAATATTCAACAACTATGGGATACAGGACAACCAGCCAATTTTTGCTTCAATTGTAAAAGTTATAGGTTTCTTTCATTGAGTTGTAGGCTATAAAGTTAACACATTGTGCTTAACAACATTTTAAATAAAAGTAAAGTAACATCCCTTTTAATAATCATATTAGTTGTAAGGCTATAGTATTCTTCTGAAATGCTTCACATGTTTTTACTAGGAGGCGGAGCCCCATGGCATGTTCACGCTTTCATCCATTCAAGGATCAATGAGCATACATTCTGGCATTTGGTGGCTTTTCTGGAAAGCAGTCTCCTGTAGGTGCAGGCCCCCACAGCTGATCATATTATTTCAGCTGTTGTGCTATACTCACCTTCAGTGCGGGCACCACTATGGACCGCAATAGGAATGACTGGCACAGGACAAGAAGAGAAAGGAAAACTTACAAGCAACAGAATGACGGATGACAGGAGTACTACACTGCACATCCTTGAGGAGCCTCAGATGCGGAGAGAAGGGGCGAGACTTCAAACTTTTCAGAACTGGCCAGCAGATGCTCCTGTCACATCTGGAGAGCTGGCCAAGGCGGGCTTTTTCTTTCAAGGCCCCGGGGATAAAGTCCAATGTTTCTGCTGTGGAGGGATTTTAAGATGTTGGGTACATGGGGACTTCCCGGCCGAAGAACACAAGAGGCATTTCCCCACTTGCAGTTTCATACTGGGTCGATCTGTGGGGAATATTGCTCTCCTAGTCGGATCCTCTGACTCCGTGGATGGCCAACTTATGAGCCAACTCCAGAGGATGACTATGGATGAACAGGGCACATCTGGACAGGCGGTGTACCCAGAGATGGAGGCAGAGGATTCCCGGCACACTACTTTCCACAACTGGCCCACAGATGCCTCAGTCCAACCAGATATTCTTGCCAGAGCAGGATTCTTCTACACAGGTATACCATTGTCTCACTATTACGTTTAAATAAAAGTATATCATACTTCTTTAATGTCTTAACATTTACCAGCATTTGAGTGTCCATGAGAACATTTGAGTGAAAGATTCAGCGTTGTCCCAGTCACTGCTAGAGCGACCTCTCTTTGTGAGAGAGTTCATGGTACAATTGGCCTGCTGAGTCATGATGTTGTGGACAGAACAAGCTGGACAGAGCTGGGGCTGTTAAAGAAGTAGGGCTTCCACAGCTTCAGGCAACTCACAGAGTGGGCACAATATTGTGAAAACCAATACAAAATAGTACAATACATAAAGTAACCCTATAATGAATTGTGCTTTTGTGAAGCTCATATTGTTTTTGTTTTTTTGCGACGGTCAAAGAGGAGTTAATTCACCCTATTGTCACATTATAGGTTTCAGTTCTTGGACGATATTGATTCCTTTTACAATCTGACGTATATAGCGATGTTTTTGTGAATTTAAGACTAAAGGAGTGTAAAGAGATGGTCTGTGTTAAATTGTTAGTGTCATTAGACTCCTCTCACGGCATTGCTGTTTACCCCTACAGGCCACGGTGACAATGTGAAATGCTTCTACTGTGACGGAGGGCTGAGGAACTGGGAGGCAGGAGACGACCCCTGGCAGGAGCATGCCAAGTGGTTCCCACGGTAACAGCAGGACTTATAACACACAGATAAAGAAATCAGTTCAATGCATTACTTGCCAATCTTTGCACTGGCAAAGGAAAATGTCTTCTCAATATAAAAGCAGTGTAACGTTTTGGTTTTGTGTTCTGCTTTAATGCTTCAGCAGATTATAAAACAGTGTCTTTATATTTCTCAGATGTGAGTTTTTAATCCAGGCGAGAGGAAGGGAGTATATCAGCAACATACAGGATGCTCATTTCCATCTGGGTGAGACTGTGGTGAGAGCTTTCATCCCTCCTATCTGTTCAGAATAAAGTCTGGTAGTGCAGACATTATAATCACACATTCATAAATGGTATCTTTTGTAATTGCCGACTTTGACTTTGACCAATGAATAAAAAACATGGTCACTTTACTTTTCTAGGTTGGATCACAGACTCCTACAGGCAGAGATATTGGATCCAGAAATGGTAAGTCAAATGACATTTAAAAAAAGCAAGGAATGCTGGGTATTTACCAACAATGTATATTCCCACTAAGCAGACTGGATAACAAGATAGCAGACTGCTCTGACACCAATAATTATCTTTGTGCAGCCAGTGGTGCAAAGAATCAAAGTGTCAACATCAACTATTGCTTGTTCACGCAAAAGAATAGAGATAGAGTAAACATTGATGGGAGCATTGCAGGTTGTGGAAGCAGAAATAAATAAATGCTGCAACCAGTTGATTCAATTAATCTGGCACAAGGTTGATCAAAGAAGGTTGACAAAGCATACATACACCACAGCAGTGCTTAAAATATGTAATTAGACTCTTACTCTTTGAAATAAAGTAGGTCCATTACTTTTCTTTGAGACGCTGCTGCAAATGAAATAACTACAGCTAATGTTTGCTATACGATTGTAGTAGCCTATAGCCTAGAAACCATCTGTAGCCCGTGGTTACCATAAAATGTAGGATAACAATTATAATCTATTTCAGCATGTGTACACCAAAGGCAAGTGGTTTAAAATGTTAAGGTACAAGTAGATGCACCATTTGTCATTACATCTTATGTTTCCCCATGTAAATGTCCCTATAGTTAAAGTGGACCTATTATGCTATATTGGAAAAATATATTGTAGGGCCATACCTATACAAAACATGTCTGTGAAGTTTTTTGCTTAAAATACCAAACAAATCACCCATTGTAGCCATGCCTCATACTGTTCATACCCCTCTTTTGCCGCCTTGTTAGAGAAACGAGGATTTTGGGTCCTTAGCTTAAAAAAAAAAAAAAGAGAAGGCAGAGCTAATGCCTGATCAGAATTCTACCGGAGATAAAGTTAAATTCTGCTGTGATAAAACACCATCCTGTTCTAAACCACATAAAAGATTATTTCTGAAACAGTATGGAGCTCAAATGCTTTTTCTCTTGCGGGTTTATCACAAGGTGAGTTCCTTTTTTTATTTCCTGCTTTTTAAACATGTGCCCTACAGTACAGGTTAGCTCTGAGTTTTAACGAGGCTTGCTAATGTAAACAAAGGCGAGATTACGTCCAAAACACGTCAGGCATTGTTTCTGAGCAATTTTCTGTGGGTCCGCTGCCGATTTGACGTCAGATCGGCAGCAAATCTGTATCCGCTCGTTGTACCCCTGTTTTTAAAAGATTTGGGTACGGAGGAAAAGAGAGAGGGTTTTATTTTCTGACGCTGCGTGAGTTCCCCGACGCACCGGGGACACATATTTATGTATAAAAGACATCACATAGTGCATTTTGCAAGATAGGTCCCCTTTAATGTAACATGGAGTCGATATGTAGATGTTTTGTCCTCTGTGGCTGGTCACTGCTTGTGTCTTCCTCACCTCTTCCCCCCCTCTCATGTCCCAGATGTGGTCGGGGGTCTGGGAGGGTCCTCGGCCATGCTCTCTCCTGTGGTGCAGACTGTGCTGCAGATGGGCTTTGAGGCAAGCCTGGTGGAGAGTCTGGTGCAGACCAAGTACCTTCTGTCCGGTCAGCACTACACCTCTGTGTCCGACCTGGTCACTGACGTGCTGCAGGCAGAGCAGGAGGACAGACAGAGGGGCCTACAGAGCAGAGGTAACAGGCAGTGGGAAGACATAAACTAATATACTCAAGTATTTATATTTCTGGGATACTTGTACTTTACTTGAGTATTTCCATTTTATGCTACTTTATTTTACTTGTACTCCGCTAAAATTCAGAGGAAAATATTGTATGTTTTGATTGACATTCATTCGGATTAAATATTTAACATGACCTAAAATAGAGAACATTGTTAAATATTAAGCCAGTGGTTTCCAACGTTTATGACTTCTGATCTCCATTTATTTAGGTTCAGGCTGGATGTTTTACAAATTAATGAGTCTTCAGTAGTTGGAGTTACTTTTGATACTTTAGGGTTGAACAGTTGAATGATGCTTTTCTTAAATGGAAGACTGTAGCTTGTACTAAAGTATTTTTACAATGATATATTGTTAGTTTTACCAAAATCTTAATACAATAATAACAATTATCTTAATACATGCGGAAGCGCTGTAATTTTCCATTGTCACCTTCAAATACAATCTGTTTGACCATTTTCATATAAGCAATAACATGACGTAAACATCAATGTTACAATGGACAGTTTTCTCTTTCACATTTTGTCCTTCAGAGACAGATACTGTGCAGGGCTCCAGTGCTGGACTTGTGAGGACTCAAACACGCGTCAGAGAGCAAGGTCAGAGGTCAAAGCCTAGGCTGTATGATTTGCAGGAAAATAAGAAACTTTTGAGCTTGTAACACTTTTCAATATGTTGCTGACATTTGATTGCTTTGCAGATGCAACACTTGGCTGGTAAATATTATGTGTGTAATATAAAGCTCATCTGACCTGTTGTTTGTGGTTTCTCGAACAGTAAAGGACCCGAGCCCTGAGGAGCTACTGAGACAGCTGCAGGAGGAGCGGACCTGTAAGGTGTGCATGGACAAACTGGTGTCCATCGTCTTCATCCCCTGTGGTCATTTGGTGGTTTGCGGGGACTGCGCTGCCAGCCTGCGTCACTGTCCAATCTGCAGAGCGGTGATTAGAGGCAGCGTTCGTGCTTTCATGTCCTAACGCTGTATAGATAAAATGCTGTTTTACAGGTGTTGCATGAGTGGTCTAAATCTGTATTAATTTGACCTACTAGTGATGAAAAAAAATGATTATTTCCGGTCAGAGTTTGCAGATCGTTTTCTATAATAAAAATTTAAAGCTGTTCAATATGAGTATGTATTATTATTTATGTACTTTACCAAGAACACTTTTTAAATGCACAACACATCTACTGAATGACACATATAATTAAAAGAGCACATTCTTTTATTAACAAACATCTATTTACAGGAGCACAAAGCACAGTTCTGGATAAATAGGATTACACAATCAGGTCACATGGGGTGTGGCATCACAGGACACAAAATAGAAGAGAGAGAAACAAAAAAATATGTTTTCCACTTCATATACAAAGAAAAAGAATTATCTACAAACAGGTGGAAACGTTTTCAGTGGAGACTAGCACATACACACAAACCCATACCAGGTCTCAACTAATTCCAGTCACCGGGGTTTAGGAAGAGGCTGTATTGCACTGAGAGGAAGACTAGTTTTTACATAGTAGCATTTACTACTAATACTGATTATGTTACAATATGAGGTGCTTTGTGTTTTCACTAACCCACACACCAGTAAGCCTACCAGGTAAACCTTAGAGACATAAACAAGACATGGATTATTGCATCTTGCCAATAGAGGGGTGACAAATTAAATCAAGTTAGGTCACTCATTAGTCTGAAATTAGATGGCAAAAGAGGTCAGATTTAAGAATCATAACAGTTTGTGGACTGTCATCTGGCAGTGAAAAACATCTAGTATCACAGAGGAATCTGACACACAGCGAGATATTTTTAGGTGCTGACAAAAAAAAAAGACTGACGACAGAATGAACTCCTTTGTTCAGAAATCTTTTGATTCCCCCCCCCAAAAATGCTAAGCAAAACATTTCAAACATAGCACCAAGAAATATTGAAATCGGACAAAAATGTTTTGCAATTAAATCTGGTAGACAACAATTGATCCTGACCTGAATGATAAGGAAAAGGACCAAGTGTAACACTAAAACAATAGGTTTGAGAGTCACCTCCTCCAACATGGCAATTACAAAAAAACATACTATTGTAAAATTAACTGTAATCTGCAGATAGAAAATTATAATTTTTAAGACAAAACATGGGGATTTATGGACCCTGTAGCAGATATGCAGCAGCCTTGCAACTTGTACATACACTCTTTGAACACCAGAGAGCAGTAGTGATTCACACAGCCAGTAAGGCAACAGGGATCCGACTTTACTTCTAAAATATCTGCTATTAACAACAAAAAGTGCTACCAATCAGTATAGTAGTTATGACCCACATTTGCCTAAATATAAATGTGTAACATAGCTTGGTCAGAATACAATTAATCTGAGGAAGAAACTACTCAGCAGAAACTTTGAGTTGCTATTTAACCAGCATATACAGAGCCAGTTTAAGACATCAGTTTTGCAATTTCGTCATGACTTAATATGCTATACACATACTTACAATACAAACCCTGTAAAAAAACATGCTATAAAACAATCACAAATGAGACTATCAGCACTGAGAATCAACACTGTTCAACTGACAGGCCATAACCATTCAAATCAACGTTCCAGTATGCACGTGAAAAGTAAAAGCATTTCTATTGTTTTATTACAGTTAAAATATGTGGTGCAACCTTTTCTTGACTGTCTGTCAGCCGCTCAATGTGTCAATAGATAGAGGAGAAGAAGCAAAGTGAAAACAAAGCTTTCTTTTATCACCATACTCTTGAGAAATACTGTAGTGGCTGTTGGTTGAAAATAGTCACAATAAGATGCCAGAAATAAAAGCAAGACTCACATGGCCTTCCTTTTGTTTGAACATCTCTTAAACGCTCTTGCATTCATCATAATTCACATTTCAAACTCTAAGTCCCCCAAATCTTCCCCCTTCTCGTTTCATTATTTACATTTTCTATTTTTGACAGATGCCCCTGTAGGCTTGGTGCTTTTGTTCCCTTCCCTCCCTCTACCTCTCCCCTGCCTCTTCCTGCTTTGCTTGTGTATTTATGCACATAGATCCTGGCCTAAAGTAAACAGGCAGCGCACAATGGCTCATTCCACGGGCTACACTGTAATTCAGCCCTCTGGCCAAGATCTGAGCCAAACCAGCAGTAACATGCTAAATCACAGAGTCCTCTAAGACACAGCACCACAGACTGGGAACGCTGGACAGTCTCTGATTACACACATAATGTATTTATATGCTCTTTACAGTCTTGGGGAGTATTAGACCACTATAGGAAGGTCACAGCAATGGAACCTCAGCAGAGAACTCACAGAATAAGATTGATAGTTCCCATTACATATTACACAATATGAGGCTTTGTTTCACCGAAATCTCTCCCTTCCCGTAACCCTTCATCCCTCCCTGGAAAACAATGGAGCCTGACTGAGAATTGTTGGTTTTTCTGGGCAGTAGACCAGTAAATGACATGTTTTAAAGAACTGAAATGAAGAAAGGGGAGGAATGTCTGGTGTGCCCGAGTGAATTGGGATGTTTGTGTCACAACAGCCATTTTGTCTCCGTGGGAATTTGCTGTGTCACCTCCCCGCTGGACGCTCTCTTATTTACGGAGACCTGCAGAGAACAGAAACATGGGAAGAGAAAGAAGAGAGTAAGCGGTTGTTGGGCAACTCACAGTCAAACACACAAATTCCCCCTTGAAAAATGTCTCCTGGATATAACTCCCGGTAGATTGGGGGAGAAGAAAACGTCCTCTCTCCCATTAGAGACGGAGCTGATTAAACTGTCAAGAAGCTAATAAAATATTCATGTCATGTGAGAAGAGAATTATAACATGACTTCCCAGACTTATTGTTATTAAGTTCTTTGCATAACATAATTGATTAATCCAATTTTTGACAGATGTGCGTGTGTTTTTCTCCATATGCTTCTTTCAGTTAGTTGTCACACAAGTGCCCCACACACACACACACACACACACACACACACACACACACACACACACACACACACACACACACACACACACACACACACACACAATAGTGTCATGAGAGGCCTTCATATTTTCAACAGCCCTCTGACAGGATGTGGCATGTTTCAGAAAGACATTTACGCCCCTGACAGCTCCAGAGCCATCAGTGCTAGTCAGTGTTGTGTTCTAAACTCCTGAATCCTGATCAAACATTAACAGAGCTCTTGAACAAGAGACTAATTTGGCCTTGAGTTGAGATTAGCTGTTCCTATTCATGAAAGTCTTTGGAGAAATAATAAATAATAAGCAGGCAACACATAGGTAAAACCCAAATTGTATGTGGATAAAGGCAAAAGGCAACGGATAATGTTAATATTTACACATGTGTGCTCTTACAGGCACATCTTAAAACCAGAGACACACACATATGGTGGCATGACATACTTACAGGTACATGGGCTTTAAGAGGAGATGAGATGGTTTCTCATTGACATGGTAGAGTGGGAATGGGTCAAATCCACCAATAAAATCAACTGAAAACAAAGGATTAAACACATAAATTATGGAGTAAATCAAAAGACAAATGATAACAAAAAAGACACTGACATAAATAAAAAGACAGGTATGATGAAAAAATGATAAAAGCACACAGCTGAGTGAGAAATGAAATGAGACGCAGTGGGAACAGATGCAATGAAGTGATGTTGAAAGGTTGGCAGCTTGCCAAGAGCAATACAACTCTTTTTTTTGTTTTAACTATAACTTTTTTTTATTTTATCTGTGCGTCTGCCTGGGGCTATGACGAAGCTCGGGAACAGGTAAAAGCCGGCCAGCTGTCAAAATAGCCAAAACCTTTTTATCGCTCAGAAACAGAGGTGACCTTCAGCCGGCGACCGAACGCTCAAGCCTTTCTGTTTATTTTCTCACTTAAGAGTTCACACTGTAGGCCATGTGCAGATGAGCACACCACTGTTATGTCACTTGGGAAAAAGAGACGAAACATGCTGGTAACCAAAGTGCTGTGGGTTTTTGCTCAGATCCAGAGAGATATTTCTGAGATGAAGGAAAAGGCTAGCAACTCTAGAGGGGACACAAAGGCTGAGAGGGGAGAAAGAGAGGGTTGGACAGGGTGCGTCACGCTTGTCGCTCTGACTGACAGGGGGCCAAAGAGATTAGGTTGGAGGAGAACATGTGAAAGATGCCAGAATGTCCAGGAGCTGTGAACACCATGTGGGGAGAGGGAGGAGAAACTGATTCAGAGGAGGAAGACACCAAACAAAAAGCAGATCCTATGGTTTCCAACCTTTATTGTTAGGGGCCCATTTCTATCATTAAGTAACTGAAGACCCTTATGTAATGGATATTTTAATATACAATGCATAACAATAAGAGTACAGAGCAACTGATACACTCTAAATGTAATCAAAATAGTGAACATAGCAACTGCAGGTCATTTGTGTAAAACAATAATTCTGGCTGGATTTGGAGCAGATTATTTCCTGTGACTATTACATGTGATGAGTTTTCCTGTTAATGTAAGGAACTTTAAGAGCACATTTGCCTGTATTGTGTTTTTTTATAATCATACATTGTTTTAATTGCCTATTTTTTTAAATACAAATTCTGCGTTTTTTTTTTTTTAAAGTTAAGTCTTCACCGTGCCCTTATCCCGTGACATTTAAAAACTATGATTCAAACCATAACAAATTATTTCGTTTAGTGTTCACCACAGAAATGTATTAAAAAAAAGAATGTTGGGAACCAGTTTTAGAGGATAAAAAAAAAAAGGCAGATCTGTTTCTTTCTGGGAACCAACATCTATGGCGGGGGGGGGTCACTGGCCAGGCATGGAAACTACTGCAAGGCCAGATCAGTTCAACCCTGATAAGAGGAGGCAGGGTGGTCTGCTGAATACTGATAGGTCAGCAGGATGAGAGCCGAGAGCCACAGGGTGCAGTGGGGGGGGGGGGCTGTCCCTTTCCTTTGACCCTGCCCTGGTTTCCTGGGATTCTGAGTTTCATCTGTACAACACACACACCCACACACACACACATCCCACCAACACAGACACACACAAAGACCGGTACCAGATCAAACTGTTCATGACAGGATACCTTTACATTTAAAAGCCATGATCTTGCCATGTGTCTTGTGCAGTATTCATAGGAATAATGGTATAATTAGCATTAGATGTCACCACCTATCAATAATCCTTCAATTGATGAGGCATTCAAATTTGACAGATGTGTATGCTAGATGATATGCACTGTGTTCTTGCTTTAGATAATTTGCAGACAGAGTTGTTATTCATTGGTTTTATCTGACATTTGAACATGTTATTGTTTTTATTACTGTTGTTATATATCCTTTCTTCTTGGCAGCCTGATTTATTGTTGTCATCATAATACTGTTTTTATTGCTGCATCTTCCCCAACATGTCTGCGGGTAGGATTTTGACTGGATTTTTCCATCATTTCGTTTTTTACTGTGGTTGTTATTATATATTGTATATCTTCGTATACATGGGAATTCAGTGCATCGCTGTACAAGAGCTTAATGCTCCCTGTCAATTTCCCCTGAATAAACATGGCAGCTCAGAATCTGCCTCAACAGGTGCCTCTAAGTGCCACTATACCTGCTCTTACTCTAATAGACATCAAATCTGTCAAATCATTAGTTTTTGCCCCTTGTTAAAAGCCTCATATATAACCATGTGCACCATCCATCCTACATACTTTATAGTGTATGTCAGTCTGAAAATGGCTGAAGAATCTTTATCCCATTAATTATTACACACATTGTTCTGCCCCTGACCTTGAGGTGGATCTTCTATGCTGCTCACTGAACCTTGAAGGTCTAAAAATCTCTGTTTGTCCTCAAGAGGCACAACAGAGCCTTTGTTATGCTTTCTATCAGCAAAAATACCTGCTTGGATCAAATTGTGGAAAACAGCAAATGACTGTGCATCATTCTCGACGGGTGATTCAAGCACTTGTGGATGGACGTTTTAAAAACATGATCAGTAAACATCAGTAAAAATAGAAAACGTTCCACGTTGAAATGTGTATTTGAATTGTCCCTCTGGTGTGGATAGTGGCCTTGGAAACAGTTATTGGCAGCCGATGAGTGCATGTCATCCTGTTATATGATCAAAGGGGCTAACACTCAGTTTTTTCCATGCAGAGGGAGCGAGCTGATTTTCACTTGTGTGAAAAAACGCAAGAAATGTAAGGAATTTAGGTCAATAGTAAAGGTATCTACAGTATGTGGTGCTCCTATACAAGCAGGGAGTTATGTAATGTGATTATGATTCAGGTCAAGTGGTTGAAATCAGAGGATCTGTACTGAGCCAGTGGAATACAGGAGAATTTGGCATCTCCCACAGTGAGTGTGTGTTTGGCGAGCTGACCATGAAATGAAACACAGGCACAGATATAAAAGGGGAAAAACAGGGTTGGTGAGAATCAAAGTGTGGCTTGTGTGAAAGATCAAGAGAGAAAAACCAGGAGAGACATGGACAGAGATAAAGGCCAGACAGATAGTTCAGGGCTCGTCTGTAACACTGGCAGAGGTGAGTTAAAAGCCTGTCTGCTGAATTTCCACCAGATCAGCTGATGAGGTGATTACCTGCAGGGGTGTGCAGCAGTGAGGAGTTGTCAACAAATCGGCCATTTTGTGTTACTTTATATTGGGACCTTAGACCTCCCAGTGCAGCCCGAGTACACTTTATATCTGACAGTTATTGTTTTCCGTCAAAGCGTTCTTATGATCTTGACATTTCCAAAAGCACTTAAAGGCATCTTCTTTCATTTTACAGCAGATAGACACAAATAGGCTGAGGGACTGTGCCTTTTGCTGGAGCTTTGTGCAGGAAACACATTATCAAATGCTACCCATGGCAGGGAGAGGAAGGGATGTTTACTGTACTTTCTCATCGACTCCCTGGTTACATGTTTTTTCCTGAATACCACACACAAATGAATAGGAGGATGTGCCGGACCGCCTGATTTTATCTAAAGGCAGCCTGACATTTCTGTCCTCACGCACCATTACACAGCCAACACGGCTATCCAGGCTACTCACTTTCTTATAATGCCGGTTTTGCTTTGTTATTTTGCATATGAGAACTTCAGGTATGCTTGATTGAGAGCATACTTAAAGTTTATCACCATGCAAAGAGGAGAATGCTTTCAGGAAATAATGGACCATGAGAGCATCATTTTTTGTTTAATTAGGCTTAGATCAGAACCTTAGTAACACAAATACAGAAAATACTTGATCTGTTTGTCGTTTGTGCACCTTTAGTGTCAGGGTGTTTGATAAACCCTAATTTTTGTGTCTTGGTCAATTAAACTGCCAACTTCCTTTTTGTCACAATGTCCTGCACGCTTTCACTCTGTTGTAAGATGCATCTCCAAGCATGCACTTAACCAGTCATCATGCCCATTACTACAGTATAGAACTTGATTCAATATTAATAAAGAAAAACAGATTCTAACTATGTTGGTTTATAACTGAAAACATTGTCCCAAAATAATTTGACATGGTGGTGAAAATATAACGGTACATAAAAAGGTCAAACATATTGTTACCCAGAGTAAATCCCAAAAGTGAACCACAACAAGGACAGCTGGACACTTTGTGTTTGCTATACCTTCAAATCTACCCAATCAAAATGCAGATTAAAGGCTCTGTACACCAAAGCAGGTGTTTTCAATTACTCTCCCAGCTTGGAACAAGCTCTGTGTACAAACAAGTGCAACAACACAGTGTCGATCTAGCCCAGTGTGTATTAGCCCTAATCGGGACTGTCAACCTGCGCAATAAATACATTGTGAAAGACTGCGATATTGCACATTTTGTTAGAGAATATCATTAGAAAACATCTTTATTTTAGTATTGATGACTTTTTATGCATTTCAAAGTTAATTTTTGCTGATTTCTAATTCAACAAGCAAAGTGTAGGTTTTTATACTGAAAGCGGCAGAAAGGCAGATTTGAGTACATTTTGATATTTGTTTACATTTTTTGTCAAATTGTTTTGCCCTCAAATTGTTCATCCTTAGGTGTATAATTGGTGTGTAGAAGTTTTCACTAAATAAATATTAACTAAAGAAATATGGACATGGTGTGGTCTTGGTCTGTGAATCCATTTTAGCTGTAGTATTTAAAAAAACAAAAACAATATTTGAATACAGCTAAGGATCATTTTTCACAACAGAAATGTTGATTTGCCATGGTCAAATAAGCTATTCGCAATTTGAAGTTGTTTTTTGTTAAACACAATGTTTGACCTGGCTTTTTCATTATGTTTTAAAGGTGTTAACATAAAAAAGGGTTAGACTTGTATTAATCCTTTGACCTTTTCACTCTTTTTACAACCTGAGGATAAGCTGCCACCAACACATCCATGCACCCTCTGGTGTCTCTGTCTGCTCCGGAGGATTTTCTGGGAATATGACTCAGCACAGAGGGCGGCAGCATAATTAGCAGACATGCTAAAGCAAGCTTATCCCGACGCTAGGCTTCTAACTCCATGACCTACTTTACAAAGAGGATTTTCCCCACCACTCACTCTGTCGGTGTGTCTGCTCACCACCGATAACTCAGTGTAACAAATGCACACACACAAATACACCAAACACCCACACGCGACAATAAGTCAGTCACGCACAGTCAGCAAAACACACACACAAATGCATGCTGTATATATATATATATATATATATATATATATAACTATACATAAGCGCTTGACAGAGACAACTCAAAATGGGGGAACTAAATGAACGCACGCTCAACCAGCTGATGGTATATATGATGCATTTCATTCTGCCCATTGTGTCATATTGGCCTCTTGCGCGTGTGTGTGTTTCATTCTGTTATTCTTTACGCAAGCTTGAGCACTCAAATCTAACTCACTGGTCTCCCCGGCCTAGAGAGTGAGAGAGTGCTTGGTGTGAGAGGAATTACTGTCTTATCTCCTTATTCATGAAAAGCTCATCTTGTCTTGTGTTGTTTGTTCCTGCATTTTGCCCTGACTCCTTTCCCCCTCCTTGGCTTACTCCTGACAAACACCTCCCTCAGCTCCCATCCACTCCTCTTCCCGTCTTTCCCCCTCTCTTTCCCCTCTTTCTTTCCCTCCTGTGCATTCATTCAACCATTCTTCTCTTGGAGAGGGGCAATCAACTGTGGAAGTTATTGACCAGCAAGCGCTTAATGAGGTTGATAAAACGAGGGACCAGAGACCTCTAACATTTTACAAGCACACCTCATTAAAGCTCGAAATCCAGAGATGGGAGAAAGAGACAGAGAGGAGAGGGAGAGAGCGAAAAATTTCTAAAAACGCACTAAAATTGGATTCTCAGAGATGATTATTCCCACGTACTGTGGAGGAACCGAGAACTGGGATAAAGCCTATGCAGGAGAAGTAAAGAGAAGGAAAAGTTCTGAGCAGGAGGAGAGGTGCTGAGGCAGCCAGGGAGCTCAATGCAGAACATTTCTTTAATCTACACATCAAATGAGAGTGGGAAAATGAGAGCGGGAAAATGAGAGCGGCAGAATGTTTCAGCTGGTTCCTGTGCAGCTTCCAGTGTGTGTGTCTTTGCACCTGTGTCTGCCTGTGTAGGTGTGTGGGCATGTATTCAAAGGGCTTATTGTAAATAACAAAGAGCTAGCAGTAAGCAATGTAGCAGAGATTTACTCCAGCACACCCTGGATTAGAGAAAAACCGAAAGATAATTAAAACCAATACAAATCCAATGTTATGTTCTCACCTCAGGCTTTTTTTTTTTTAACCAACATTTCCTTATTTCTGTTTGGATATGTTGATCTCTGAGTGTGAATGATCATCAGTTCAAACAACACACAATCTATTCCACACATTGGAAGAGCAAAGTTAAAATGTTACAAGACAAAAGGAAGTCATTATGGAGAAAGTCCTTTTTTATTTTAGTTGACTCGACTCGCATGCTGAAATGGTATAGCCCTCCAGGGATTACTTAGGGGTGACTGGTGATTAAGTGGTACTGCCCAGAGCTGGGGGTGGTGATGCTAACCACTCACAGCCAGTGAATCTCTGGTATGTGACCACCACCAAAGAACTTCCATACCACTCGTCTACAGGAACACACACAGAAACCACATCACAAGTCCCCTAAATTACAAGAGTCAGCTGCTTAAGATACAATTAGTGCATGTACTGCTTTGTGCATTACGCCGTGTTCAAATAAAAATGGAGTTTGAGTGTCTTTTAAAAAAGGGTTTGACATGATTACAACCCAGCTCAGGATACTTCATAATTAGTATTCTAACAATCACGTACAGTATGTGGGAATATTTCCCTGAGAAACTCCATTTAATCTTAACTAATCCTCACAGAGAGCATATACATTCAGCCATTTGGTTTCAAAGCACTGACGAAAATGTTCTAAAGGCAGATTCTCATGCATGTGGACATCGCTATGCGTGTTGGAGAGTTACTGCTGTGCTAATCAGATATTTATGACTGCAACTAACCCTTAGATCGAATGGTTCCTGCCCTCTGATTGGCTAACCTCCAGCAGGACCTCTGACCTGCTGCCTATGAGGTCACAGCAGTCATTTATCACAAGTGTCGATCTAAGGTTTCCCCTTCTCTTATAACTCAGAGTCATTTCACGACCCCCTGTCGTCTTTTCCCACACCCTTTACACCTTAAACAGGACAGGGAAAGAATGAGAGTCAACTCCTGCCCTCATGTGACTTCATGTTAAAGGTTTAACGCAGACCAACTTACGCTGACACCGACATGAAATACAGTACTGAAAACACTGAGCAACCTCAGAGGAAGGATGTTCATGTCGGATTAGCTGCATTAGAGACAGACACAAGGAAGGAAGGTGTGTTTATGAACAAGAGAGTGGGGGAGGTGCAGTCCTGCGGTATAAAAACAAGCCACCCTGAAAGGCGACAGACAGCTGGAGCGACAAACAAGGGGGCACATGGAGAGAAGAAAGTGAGAAAAGTGAAAGCCAGAGTACATTAAAGGAGGTCTACAACAACAGCGAGGACCACACAGACCGAGGAGGAGGAGGAGAGAAGAGGCGACGAGAGGATACGTTGAAAGAGAAAGGAAAGAATTGGCTGAAGGAGGTGTGGAGAGGGAACACATGGCTGCTTCGTTCTGGGGAAAGGGGGGAGAGAGAGAGGGTACAGCTGGCTGGGGGAGGAGAGGAGGGAGACAGGCGAGAGCTGAAGAGGTGGTAGTGTGGGGTGGGATAGGAAGTGAGGGAGATGAAGAAAGATGTAGCCCTGTTCTCCCCAATGAGGGTGTTTTCATCTCATCAGTGTAAGCAGAACTGAATGTGACTCTTATTGCAAGTCGCTTTGGATAAAGGCTTCAGCTGAAATGAAATGTAATGACCTGCAACGATTCATTAATTGTTGCAATGATCTGTTTCAAGAGTGTGTGTGTGTGTGTGTGTGTGTGTGTGTGTGTGTGTGTGTGTGTGTGTGTGTGTGTGTGTGTGTGTGTGTGTGTGTGTGTGGGGTAAAGCAACTCACAGCTGTCCTCCTCCTCGGTGATAGCGCTGACAACATAACAGGCGTACACGAAGCCCAGGAGCTGTGAACACACAGGCAAACAAAGAGAGGTTAGACTCCGCAGAGCTGACAGTGTGCAGTTGATAAACAGCTGTGTGTTTGCTTTGATAGACAAGATACAGAACATCTGAAAAAAAGGGTTGTGTGGGGATGAAGCCTCAATTTTGAGAGATGGTGGGTTGGTGTTTGTTAGGGCTTCCTCAAGGGTAACCATCAAGCAAACAATTTACAGGACCCAGCAACAACATCAAATTCATATTCACTCCAAGGTTTTCTTCAACTCTTCAGAGTTTTATATCGCATCTTTCAGCTCATTGTTTTTGGTTTTACGCCCCGCACCGTCACCGTTTTGGTTCAGTCACTTTGCTCTTATCAACATTATTTCCCTCCACAGCAGGCAGCAAAAAAACAGTTGGGAAAACCCACCCTATGCTATCTGCTAAGCACAACACAACAGACACACAAAGTCAGGGACTAGCTAGTGTACATAGCATTTAGCTGCTGAAGAACCATACATTTCCTTCAGGAGTTGGTTTAAGATAAAAAACAGAGCCGAAAGCAGCCACAGTCACACAACGGTTTGCTGAAACTCGCCAGAACATCTTAAAAGGCTATCCTTTTTCAGTGTTTTTTTCACATCTCTACAGTGCTTTAGTGTAATAGCAGTGTTGGCTCACGGAAACAGGCTTCTCGAGTGTACATACAGTAGTTATGCACAAACACTACAGAAAGCAAAAAAGCTGCGCGGTGCTTATGACTGTATGTTGATGCTCGTGCGAGGAAGCAGAGCTGAGAATAGCCTGTGGAACTAGCAGATGGCTGTCTCAGAAACCATCACAGTGAGAGATAGACACTGAGAGACAGTCTCTCTCCACCCAGCCATCCATCCATCACTTGGCACTTTGCCATGCCAATTAAAACAGCATCGGGCACACTGCCCTCCTCGCACACTGGGTACACAAACACAAAACCCAAGAGGGGACTGACTGTCTGTGACGGTGGTTATTTTATATAACATTCATTCAAACTATATCTTAACTATATGAAGTGCAGTTTGCATGACTTTCATTTCATCTCATTTGGGTTTTAATCCCGTTATTCATGAGTTTAATATAAGGGCTTGATTGAAGTCCACCCAGATGTAGATTAAATGTTTTATTTATGAATGAAACGCAGGTGTGGTGTCTAGTAGAAAAGGGGAGTGGGTCTGCCTCTGTGTGGGTTGGATAAGATACACACAACTGTTCTCTCTGCTTATCTCTCACTCAGTTTTCTCTCTCTAGTATGTAATTGCTGGTCTCACCCCTACCATTACAGTGGCGGTGAAATGGAGGTGAATTTGCATATGTATAAAATCAGTGTCAAACACAAGATGGTGTTAACAGCAGGGTGCACCCAGTTTTCAGTGTTATTGTGTCCGTGTGTGTTTTTCCTTTAAAAGTGTGAGCCAAGCGTGTAGGAGTTCATATCTATGCATGATTGCTGTTCCGTTTAGTTTCCATAAAGGGCTCTGATCAGTGTTGTGGTCTGGGATTGAGTCAAAGCCAATATGTCACAACAGAGGAGGCTTGAGACTGAGAAAAGTAAGGAATTGTTGGAAAGCATATAAACAGATGTCTGACAAATTAATAGAAAACTCAATATAAAGTGTTTCAGTAAGGTGTTGGGCCATAATGAGCCGCCAGAACAGCTTCAGTGTGGCATGTCATAAATGGCATGTCATAAATGCTCTAAAGCTCCTTTCACATAAGCACTGCAACCCTGAAATGATCATTTAAATGACATTATTGAATAAATGAAACATTAACTACTGTAGGAGCTGCATGAGAGAATGAATATGTCTTTTAAACAGGATATCAACTGGTCTTTACCCTGCCAGTTTCATAGCACAACGTCTGCATAATGTCAGACTGAGCACCTCGGTGAGCCAGTGGCTGACGTTTTCATCGCGACTGGCTTGGAACTGGTAGAAACTGAACATCCAAGGATAAAGATGAAAGGAAGACACACAACAATGTCTAACTACGACAACTATGAGATTTGGGAACATCTGTCCATTAGGATTGACATTGGAATCATCAGACTATACTTTATTAAATGTCAGGAGACTTGGTCGTTTAATACCAATTATGAACCGGCTATTTGACTGTCTTGTTATCTCCGTCATGTCATGCCTGCAGCGTCATCTTTCGTCTAAACCAAAGACAGATTTAAGGTTATGGAGAATGATTCTGACATTGACGACAATCTTGAGTTGTGTGCTACGCGTTTGAAAAGGAAACGGTGGACAATTTTGGCTTTAGTAGGTGAATACTTGATACACAGATATATTTTAATTTGGGGTTGTGGTGGAGAACACTATTAGGCCAAGTTATGAACAGTAATAGAAGCCCTGTGGAAAAACACAGCCCCCTCATTTCTTTCAATGAGAGCACTGTGTTGACGCAGCGGGAGTGCAGATGCAGAGCAGTCCAAGGGAAAAATGCAGGATCGTCCAAAAAAGAAAAACCTTAGCCTGATTGCACCCTCATAAATAGCAGTTAAGAAGAGACAGATGCAACACAGCAGATATTCTATGACATTGTATACCTTTAATTAGTGAATGTCAAACCTTATCGCTGCTCAGTTAGGGGAAATTACCACCATTTGTCACTCCTTGCGAGTCCATCTCCATGGGCTGATCCTAAACCATTCTGGCTTCTAGTTTTTCCTTTTTTATAGCTTAGTACATTTTATGTGAAGCTAGCAAGATCAGAAGTGAACACTTGTTGGCTTTTTGCTTGAGGCATTGCAGTCCTTAGCCAATATAGGTCAGTGTCCTCAATAACAAGTGACACTTCCACTTATATATCCTTGCATATTAAATAATCACACTCATAAATCCTCCCCACGCCCCCTCCCTACACACACAGTCCCCGGCTTCCTTCTTTGACTTCCCACCGTCACTTCTGGAGTTCAGGGATCATTATGGAGATTGATGCCAAATTAATTAAGCTCATAAAGCCCGCACATGTCCTCTGAGGCTTTATGTCAGTCTGCCTATGAGGACGTGCCATACTTAAGTCAACTCATTTAGCTGCCAATCATTTTTTCTTTTGCACTCTGCACTTTCTTGTTTAAGTTAGTACATTTTTAAACACAGGTCTCCACATCACTGTCACTCCACTATCTTCAAATCCTACTATCTTATCCTTTCTCTTCATCTATCTATGTGTCCTTGTTTTATTGTTTCAGTAAGTGTGGCCTTTCTGTCTGTCACCTCTGAAAGTTTTGAGTAGTTAACAATTATCTGGACAGCTAACAGAAGGAAGCAAGACAGCAGAAAACCGGTCACCAAAAGTTCAGCTCAAGATGTGGGAATACATCAAAAGCAAAGCTGTCCTCCGGTGGGCCTTGATTTACTATTTTCTTTGTTGCATAGGAAATAATAGACAAGTTGTTGATAGTTCAGCACTATCTTCTTCTCACAGATAATGAGGGCCACAAGAAGTTCAAGGAAGAAAAACGTCAGGAGAAGAAGGCCAGCTTCTGAGCTAAAAAGGAAGGTTACTTGTATTTGCATAAGCTAATGAAGGTCAGGTGTATTCTGAATGTGCGAGTACAGAAAGATACAACTTTGACACTTTACTCATAAACATCAGTCTACTAGACATTTATTTAATGATTAGAAGCGTGCATTCACCCCACAACAATGAATCAGGGTTACAGTCACTTATTTGGATATCTATGTTGAGCCATTTCAACAAAGAAAATCACAGCTGTACTTTGAGCTAGATGCTAATATATTAATGTTAACATGCTTCTCCTTACAACGCTTACATGCTTATATTAAGCTTGTATCATTTTTTGAGAATTTCTAGATCAGGAAATGCGTGCCAATTCATTTGGTAGATGTTGAGGTGTTTCTAGATGTTGTGGTACTGAAAAGGTGCATAGGGATTTCAAAAGTCAGTAGGATTCCCATGTTTATTCTTCAGACAATTACATGGCAATACATTTCACACTTATAGATAACTGTGTGTACCTGAGTGGTGGACCAAACAAGCTAAAAATGCCCAACACTTGCTGAATGGGATTTATTGTTCTCGGTTTTATGTTAAAGTTAATTACATTTTTATATATATATATATATATATATATATAAATATCATATAGGTGAGAGGAGGAGCAGAAAGAGAGATGGAGAAAGGGGTGGTGCAGATGTCTTGTAGGTTAATTAGACAAGACTTTCTGTCAGGGGAAAAAGGCACGGGCTTTGCTGCGGAAAATTAGATGTGTGTGTGTGTGTGTGTGTGTGTGTGTGTGTGTGTGTGAGATAGGGACAGCAGGGACCATATCCACCTGTTCCTTTCCAAACACTCGCACACCTATACTGCATACAAGACCACATGGGGTTGTTGAGAGCACTGATTTGCATCTTGCACATAACATAATTGCAATAACAGCAAGCTGATGTAAAAAACACGACACATAGACACAAGAGTTTGCCCTTGCAGAAATGAAAGCTATAGCAACAAAGAAAAGACTGCCTGTTTGTCACATTCAGCCCCATATAGTAGACCGGACTCCGTGATGGGGAGAATTATGAGGCTCTCTGGACCAATAAAGCAATGGACAAACTGCGACACAGACAGTCAAATAAAACAACAGATACACACTCAACAAGCACAAAGAAAACCAAACATGCCGCTAGGGAAAGGTTTACTTCTTTAATGTTGTTTAGTTTTAACTAACAAGTTCTCCTCTTTCCCTGTTCTATTTCTTGCCAACTCTCAGAAGTTTAAGAAGACTAAATATTAAAAAATTAATCTGAAGAAAATCCATTGCCCCGCAAAACAGATTAACAATTAAAGCTCTTGGCGGAGACAGCCTTTGAAGTATAATGGCAGGCAGTCATGTTTTTACGATGTACAGCGAGTAGCCTTTCACAATATTCAGAGGCACCGCTGGATACTAATTCTCTCTCCTCTGGTCTTCAGGTCTTTCTCTTCTCCTCCCCATTTTAGCAGCAGCCAGCAGACCTAAAACTGTTCTGTATTACTGCATCAACCATCTTTTTATCCTGGGATCTTTATAATCCTTTGAAGCAGTTGCTGTAAAACGTATATAGCAGCAACAATTCAGGCATTCAGTGTCAGCGCTGACATATTGCAGAGGTGCTTAATGCCATTATTACACTTGACAATGCATGGTCATTTCGGGTCTGGCCAAATTACGGCACTTCAAATAGAAGCACATCAAAGGTCCCTCCAGTTGGCTCCCCATGCAGCATGTGCACACTCCAAAACCCCATATTCCCCACAGTGGTGGTGGTTGCTTAACATGAGTTTCAAAAACATAACATGCACTAATGGACTTATCAAACAAAGCACCCTGACCTTTTGGATGAGTGCGGGGGTGAGCGGGGTGCCCATGCTGTTTTCATGCTGCTGAACTGAGTGAACCTGAACAACCACAAAACACGCACCGACCCTTTAGGCAAAGCACAGACTCGAGCGCTGATCACAGGGGTCTGCCCACGCCGAGCCTGCTGAGGGGACCTTTCTAATAAACCATGGGCCCTTATCCGTCCCCCACCATGGCGTTACACAAGCTACACTTGAGACATGAGAGAGTCATCTCATTAGATCCAAAAAAGAACATGAGAGAAGGAGCAAAAGTGACAGTGAGTGAGAAATGCAGCGAGAGGGAAAAATGCAATTGTAATTTTTGTCATTGTTTGAGAGTTTGATTGACATGAAGGTCAAACAGAGTGAGATCTGGACAGGAAAGAAGACAGGAAGAAAAATAGAGGAAAAACGAGCAAATTAGCAAATGAGCGAGAGAATGACGCAGTTCCTGCCATTATCAACTTCCACACAATCATACCAATTCAGGTTCCTAGGGAATAAAGGCACCAGATAAAAGGAAGTGCCTGTGGCAGCAATAACCTACACAAAATAATCAAATATCTGTGTGTGTGTGTGTGTGTGTGTGTGTGTGTGTGTGTGTGTGTGTGTGTGTGTGTGTGTGTGTGTGTGTGTGTGTGTGTGTGTGTCCGTGCATTTTGTTAGAGGCTCAGCAGCTCTGACAGCCCCTTGACATCTCTCACTTCTCCCTTTTGTGTGTAAGAGTTAAGTCTACAGATGTAAACTGAATTTCCCATCTTCCCATCTTCCCTCCACCTCAACGGAGATGTTATCACAGACTTGACTGTTTTATTTAACAGCAAAGACGGTGCACAGGAGCAAAAAAGAGGACAGGATAATGGGAGGCTAGAAATGGATGTGTGTGGCTCTTCTGCTGATTTCACCGACAGGGAAATCAGCCTTTATCATGGCAGTAAAAGAAAACCAATAATACAAATATTTACTGTAGGATGGGTGGGTGGGTTGGGTTTCAGTGAAGGCAACAAAGAACAGCAGAGATGGTGCAGAAATATTCCCCTCAGTGATGAATTTATGAATAATACATTATCCCAGTTTGAAAGTGTTTCCTCCACTTGAAGCTCATCTTTTAAACCTTTAAGTTACTTTTTGACTCTACTGAATGTAGCCTTTAGCGGCATTAGCAACACTGGCTGACTTTACCAAAGCTTCACTTCTGAACGATTTCCTTTTCGCTCATGATGAATCAGAGCAGATATTTGACAGTGATGGCTCCATTACAGGCCAATGGATCCACATTTTTCATCCTAATGAAACATGCTCCTTGAAGCAAAAACTAAATATTTAATGGCCTCCCACTGCAACCTTGAAACCCCCCTGAAAAGGACAAAGGGACATCCCACTTTTTCGCCTGATTTGTTTAATTCACTCCCTCAACTTCCTCTTTGTGTCTGGCCCTCTGTTTTAACTTCATACACCAGATGGTTTATTACACGGAACCATCTGAGAAGCCGTCATTGGAAACTCTAAGGAAAAGGGCAGGCTCTTGCAAAAACAATACTTGGCAGGTGATTTGATGAACCATCTGTCAATCAAATCCTTGGCGTAGCCAGTCAGGAGAGACGCAGACCATCTTTTGCGTGAGGACAAGCCTTCGGTGCCCTTCTCTGCTCTTCTTTCAATAAATAAAATAATAATTGAACTGATGCTACAGCGACATCGTCTCACAAGTTGCATCACGCACACCTTAACTACAACCTTAGCTGCCAGTGGCTCCTCACAGGACACCCATTGGTTTAAACAGCTGGTGGTTTGGACACAAACAAATAACTTTTTTTTATCTTAGTATATCTTGTGATATTGCGATTATTCATCTGCCATGCAAGGTAACCTCTGAGAGGAAAAAGGACAAACCAAAACAAAAGTGGACATCTCCAAGGACTTATATTCAAAGAGGTACTTTTAGCCTGAGAAGGAAGTAAGGGTACAAGGAGTATGATGCCATTTGTGACACATGGGACATCAGTAAAAATGTCCCTTCTCCTTACAGGGACTGTTGGAGATAGTGTTGAATGCTTGGTTGAACATTACATGTAAAAATGTGGGCAAAAGTGTTGCCGTAACTTGTACATGTGGGGCAAGGAGTAAACCAATTCACTACCCATAGTGAAGGCACCAATGAGGTTCAGTGAGAGGCTATAAAGTCAGGTCAGCCATTTTATTACCTTACCCTCCATGGGGGTGATGGGATGAATGTTACAATCCAGTGCTTCTCAACACTGGGTCCCTCTGCTAGTCTTTTTTCTAATCTAGCATGAACTTAACTGCTTTCAATGTGCTTTCTCAGGTAATAAGATTAAATGGTAAGAATGTAAACCAACAGGACTCTGAAACCCACTGAAGGTTGATGAAGCTGCTATGTTAGCTTGGATGTGTTTATGTGCATTGCAATGGAGTCAAAGTTTGGTAAGTCAATGCTACTGTGAGCAAATATTTGTATTGTTCATGTCTGAACCCAACTACCCGCTGTGCTGGCAGCTAAGAAGGTCCTGGCCCTCGCTCAATACGAGGATTAGCTAGTCATACATGAGTGTGTGTTAATGTGTATGCTGGCAGGATGTGTGTTTCTGGTGTATTCATCCAGTGCTGTACGGAGAGGACAATAACAGTCCTTCCAGTGTTTGAATAACCTGTTAGCAGCTGGCAGGTCTGAACCTCAGCCAGACAAAACAACAGATCAATTTTTCATTCAGTGACCGGGGCAAAGGAAGGGAGGCTGTGATAGACAAAATAACAGACCGCTGTGGAAGTTTACTGAAGAAAGCGCTTGAGGCGAAAACCAAAACATCACCTTTCTTCCTATCATGTTCACCTTTCTTAATCCCACAGAGGTTGAGGAATCCGTCTAAAATGTGGGATATGATCACTGCCTTGTGAGATGACATGTCGCTGCATGTGAATGTGTCAGTGCTACAGTCACATAATCAACTTGTACTCACGGCAATGAGAATCTGTGCACCGCTATGCATGACCTCGATGTACTGGTAGTCCATGAGGCAGCCCATGACAGTGATGTAGGAGTGGCTCTCCGTGGTGTGGACCCCTGGAGCCTGAGGCATCTCTCTCCTCACACAACCCGGCCCGTGCTCGCTCCACCAAGAGTGATGTGCTGAGATGTTGAATGTCAGCAGGTCACTGTCCTGAAAGCAGAAAAAACAATACTTTCTTTGCAAGGAGTCTATGCATAACTTATGATGTACATGTATTCTTTATGAGAAAAACAAGGCTGAATCACAGGTCATGTTGTACGAGAGGAGAGGCAGGGGTCTTATCTCAGGAAACTTGCAATGGTGTTAGTATTCTGTCTCTGTGACACAGCTAGATGCTAAAGTCAGCAGGTCAGCATGCTGAAACGCTCAACAAGGCCACGTTGAAATACTGATGCTAAGCAGTTATAAAGTTTCCTAAGCCTGATATAAATGTCAGAGTCCATTAAATACTAACTAACATTTCACTAGAAATGAAATATAGACCCCAGGGAAGCACTAGAAGAAAGGTCAGGAAATCAAAGTCATTAAGAATCATACTTTTGTGATCATGAATTTCAAAAATGTCATGGCAATACATCCAATTGATTTCAGTCTTGATATAAGTGGTGAACTTATCAATTTGGTCCTTCCTACAGACATGTTGCTAGCATGGCTCGAAACATGTTGAGCCATGTTGAGCGCTGGTTTTGATTTCTCCCGTTTTCGAAAGAATTATCTGAAAGACTTCTGCTGTTATAATGAAGGTTTATGGATATTAGTTTTTTGTGCTCAAAACTTGAAAATGTCATTCAAAATGGCTGTGTCTTTCCAAGAAGAATGCACTTGTTTTCTTAATGCAAATCCATAGAAACCACAGTAAACAGTTTTATTTTTGAACTACTTACTAATGAATAAATCATTGCTTTTTCAACATTTTGACACTGTGTTTTGTGGTTCATCCAGAGTAACAGGGACAGGAAATAGTATTTTTAAATGGGATTTTTTTTTTTAAAGTGCTTTGATCACTAGGCCTACAGCTAAAACTTAATTCACCTCCACCGTATTGGGGTGAAGAATCAACTCTCAGAACCAGGGCAAATGAAACTAAAAATATCAGTAGGGCTAGACAGCATTCGATGTATATCATAATATAATGTAATATATGTCCTTTTTATATAATTTGGGTGACTGCCCTTTGAATAGTCTAAGTGAAGATTGACAGCACATAGCCCTGAAGCCCACGGGACACAGGTTACGAGGACAAAAGCCTTTGTTAGACTAAGCCAACAAACTTTTTAGAGTGAACTTTTATGACTTCTGAAAGTGCACCAAATGATTACTACAGCTTTTAAATCTAGCATTTGATTCATGTGCTCTTGTACACCCAGGTGATGTTTAATCTGCACAGAGCCATATGAGCCCACGCATACAGACGTATGGACGCTCACACCAATCAATACCTCAATACAGCAATCTAACCCCGCATCTGCCCCCTCGGTGACGAGACATGCATTATTAACAGAGCCGAGCGCTGTCAGGAAACATCTCTGATTCCTATCAACCCCCACTCACATTAACATGTAAACCTCGACAACACAAACTTATCGCTGGAATCAACAGCTGTCAACAACAGACGTCTGCAGACAGTGGGAAAGAACAGGAGTCATGAACGATATTAAAAAGAAGCCATTGTATATTATTCCTGTTTTTTTTCAGGTTGATTATTCCTCGTTCCCGTTTCCATCAGAGTAGCAAAAACAAGGGCGGCTGAAGGTCAGAAGGTAGAATTGTGAAGACTAATGACTTGACAGATGCCATTGATTGAGCCTGCGAGCTAGGGAAACCATCTCTATCTAAGCTGTAGCTGCGCTCACAACTGCAGGACATTAAAGTCAATATTGAAGCTTTTGGCAACTTACTGTCAGAAGTGGTATTGTTATGCTCCCATGCACCCTAAAGCACAAATCAATCCCTCATCATCACAGATTCAAGGTTAGTCTGCTTATACTGCTTCAACTATTTTCTTTATTAAAGTCAAGATATATTTAGAGACAATCCTTTTATTGGAATCATTAGAGATATGGGGCAGTCTATAAAGTTAAAGATCAAGTGATTTTAAACTCTATTTATTCATGATTTATTATTTCTGAAATACAGAGAAGAGAGTTTATGTTTGTGTGATCACATTAGGGGGCAAACCTGAGGGCTAACTGGGGTTGTAGACTCTTCAGGCTCTGATGAGGGTCTCATATAGACTTTACATAAAAGGTGTGCAAGCCATGTACAGTCGCTGCAAATTGATTAATTCAACCAATCAAAAGAGATTGTGTTGAGGGGGGTCTGCAGGACTCAAATACAATCAGCAGTTACTTTGTGTGTATGCTGTGAGAAAGAGAGGCAAGAAGACCACTGAGGCGGACAAATCTGAAACTAACAATTGTTAATTGTATTGTTTTCTGGTTGAAATTACAACTGATATATAAAAACAAGGCAGTACAGATCAAACTGAACACCGAGCCAGCTCTCAAATTTCTACTTCATGCTCATGAAGTTAATCAACAAAATGGATATAAATACATTTTATCGAATGTGTAATCAGCTTTATTGGCAATCTATATGAGCGATTACAGCGATAGAAGCACTGTTGGACCGTGTGATTAATTCACACAAGAGGATTGATTTATTCACCCAACAACAATACAAAAACAGCTTTAACAAGACATTACAGCTATCTGTAGATCCATCCAATAGTTGTTGGGATTATTTCAATCAAGACCAAAGAGGTGCATCGGCAACTTCCATAGAACTCAGCCTCTAGCTCGGCTTCCAATCTGAATATATAAAAATACAGACAGATAATATGTTTTCTATACAAGCAAGTGACTCTTTGTTTTGTAAATGGTTATATGCTGATATCAGAAGAGAGATATGTTTCTATAAAATATTTGTAAGAATTGCTTATCATTAGATTTTCTGTAAAACAAAGCTCAGTGTGGAGTGTGACAGAATCTGTTTCTAATTCAGACAGCTCAGTGCTGACATCCAAAGACTCTGTGTCTGCGGTCAGTGTGTGCAGAGTGTGAGATGTAATGAATAAAAAGAAAAGTGGTAAAGGACTGGGGACTGTTTAAAACAGAGGTTTGTGTAGAGTAGCAGGGGTCTGTCTGTCAGTCTGTCTTGCACCGTGGGGGAGGGGATGAAGGATCAATAGGAGGTGACAGAGCATGTGGCATATGACTCCAACAACCTACCCCCTCACATAGAGGGCCTGGTCACCCTTACACACTCAAACTTACACAAATACATGCAAACACATACATGCAAACACACCCTTCAGAACAGTCCTGTCAACATCTGTCAAGGCTAGCTGAACAGAATTTGCTGACTCGGTTTTATGATAAACTATGTTGGGGACCTCTCAGAAAGCTGCGTGCCAAGTTTGTTCGTGCATGTTTAGCTGGGGTGTGGGTGTGGGTGTGTGTGTGTGTGTGCGATCCATTAGCCAGCTCTCGTCCTGGCCACCATATGCAGAGCTGGGAGCCCAGGCTGGCTCCATCTGTCGGGTTAATGCCCAGCCGCAGCCCCAAGCAGCTGGCCCGTACAAGCCTCATTATTCTAGCATGCAGGAGCACACACAACAAACACACACATGTAGTAGACACACAGGCATATGCAGAGAGACACAGACACACTTGATGGTCTATCACACAATGACAAAGTCACCAGAGCTTGGGAAGGTGTGTCTGAAATTCATTTTCTGAACGTTGTCTACATGAATTAATTATTCCCAATGGTCAGGCAGGCATTTGGGCCAGATATCCATCAATAGCCAGTGAAGAAGGAGAGGAGGGTGGGGGGAGTGGAGAGGAGAGGAGTATGCTACAATTAAAAAGGCAAGGTAGAAAACTTGCGAAATGTGCGGAATACATTTAAAAAGATCAAAGGAGCAGTGAGCAGAGGGGGAGAAGACAAGATGTCAGGAGGAAGAGGGTGGATACGTTTACAGGTTGAGAGGTGACCACCCAAACACTTCTCTTTGTCTGGATAAATATGCATCTAATCTGCACTCGGGAACCACAGGGGAGCTCTAAAGATTTAAGAGAGAGTGTGTGTGTGCGTGGTGGCTTGGGAAGGAGGATTTTTTTTCCAGATTATTTACCTATTAAGCTTTAAGCTTCCACTTGAAACTCAACAGGGAGGTAACCGTCCTGCTGTCAGCAGAGATGCAGCACACAAACATTAAAGAAAGAGAGACGTTCTTCGGGGCTAAATGAGGCTCTGCTGAGCCGTTGTTTGTGTCTTCGGCACAGATTCCTAAAGCTCAGGGAGTGATTTATAGTTCAGTGTAGGATGTGTACTAGATGGCTGTGTAACGCAGTCATTATGTACCACAAGTAATCATGTTTACTTGGACTGCATTTGCTATTTTCATGCGGGCGTTCAGGCTTGACATAGGCAAAGAGCACCTGCAGCATATCTAATCATAGCTGAAATGTATGCTCAGAGCTGATAAACCTCAAGAATGTTTCAATTATGCTATTCTATTTCACAACAACAATTCAGAGAAGATATGTCTGCTGTAATAAAAAACATTGGCACAGGATCAGAATAAAGCTGAATAATTTATAGGGGAAAGAATCTCTGATATGAGGCGTTTTTAAAGCAAAAACAAAAAAGAAATTGTGTTTTTGTTTTTTTGACAACCATCAATCCGTCTTTTGGTGCCTTTCTTGTTGTCTCATCAGAATCAGAATCAGAATACCTTTATTAGTCCCACAGAGGAGAAATTTGCATCGTTACAGCAGGAAAGAGCCACAGACAGCTTAATGTTACCTATGTTAAGAAAAGTACTAAGTTATGATATAATAAAAATATTATATTATATTATATAGACAGATTAACTCATGATAAGCTAAATATACTACATATAAACCTGTAAAAGTTAACTTAACAGTTCGATGTTGTAACTACAATCAGTATTTTTCTAAGGGTACTGACATGTTAATTTATCTCAATCAATGGTGTCAAAAATGGTCCTGATGTAGACTAATATGCTGGCTGATTTAAGTGATGTGCTATATAGAAGTGCGACATCGGGTATGAAGAAAATTCTCATTACGTCCAAAAACAAAAAAACATACGTTTACTAACGTTTAACTCTAGAATACTAAGATATAAATCAGGCTTCACTCCGCCACGAGCCTGAAACCGTGACCTCAGAAAGAAGAACATTCATCACAGTACAGACAAAGCCACCCCACTTCGCTAAGAGAGGCACAACGAAATATTCGGAGGAAACAGCAGAAGGAAATGTCTCACCTTGGACAGGCCGCCTACGTCCAGGTAGAAGCAGATGATGAAGACGTTCCAGGCCACCCACAGAGCGGCCCATACTGTGTACTGCAGGACAGAGACAAAGACAGATTAGCTCCATAGAAATTACACAAACTGAACAAAGCAGGATATGAAGGATGATAACAAAAATGGCAGGTAACCCCTTAAGCAAGACAAGTCAGTGGACAGCATCCTATCCCACACACACATATTCTCAAATGGGTTAATACCCATAATTTGTAAACACAGCACACACAAATACATTTGTTTCTATAAAAAGGGGCTAGTGAGTTCAGCCAGTTTATTTGAGCCCTGAGGGAGCATCCCACATTTTTACTGCTCAGACTGAATTAGGGTTACGACTTTATAAAAGTGTACAGTCAGAAAGCCAACTGATGACAGACATGGATTGCATACACTGAAACTGTGTAAAAGACTCATCATTGTGAAGGTGGTGAAATCCTCTGACTCACGATGAATCCCTATGTTTAAAATGTCAGAGGAAGAGCGGAGGGCAAGAGTAGCTTTTCGTAAAAACATACATGTTGGATCATGAAACCCCTTAGCTTGCTCTCTCCCTTTTTCCACTTGACATGGAACAATAGATCTGCTGCCGCTCCTTCCTGTCCTCCCTTCCTCTGTTTCTTCATCTTTTTCCTGTGTGGCTCTCGTTTTTCCTTCTATATCTCCGCTGTCTCTCTTTATTTACTCTATTTTCCTCGTATCTCTTTTTCCCTTCCCCAATCCTTTCCTGTCATTACTATCACCATCTGTGCCTACACTTACGCAACTCAAAATAGGCTTTTAAAGCATACGGTACGGTTTAATATAAAAAGTAAAGTGCATAAAATAACATTTATGTCGCGTAGACGTGGCTCTTTATACCAAAGCCAGTACAACTAAAGGCAGCACATGCTTGGCACCGTGTTTCAAAGAATGACCTTCTCTGTCCAGAAATTCGACAGAGTATAAATCTGATGAGCTTCTTATCCCCCTCCCCCCTTTAATTATCCCTAATTATCGCGGGCTTAGAGTGATTTAAGGGTGTCACACAATGCACAAGAGAGTGCTGCACACTTTGCAATTAAAGAGGAAAGGCAGCAACATGTCCAATCAAATTCAAAGGCAGAGGACTAAGGCAAAGTGAAGTGACACCGCTTAACAAAAACCCTGAGGAACAGGATTATGTGACAGACTGTACAGAGTTTCACAAGAACCCCTTCTCTTCATTCACGTACTCACCACCACAATGTAGCGCGGCCGGTACTGGATGGTTCCAAAGAGGCCGAGGATGACCATGATGATGTGGAGGAAGTTGGCAAGGATTGGGGCCCATTGGTAACCCAGGAAGTCAAAGACCTGCCTTTCTAAACCCAAGACCTAAAGGGGGAGAAAAAGAGAACGATCAAATGTTCAAATCAGGTTGGTATATCCTGGAAGCAAAGTGACTCTCCAGCTGCAAAAGATACACAATCCAAGACAAATTGCAGCCTACATACACACACTGGCAACTTGATGATGTGCTGTATATATCACCTTACAGCAATTGCTACAAAATCCTACATACAGCAAGCTGAAAGGAAAAGCTTGAGTGTTTTGGGCCTCCAACTGCGGGAGCGCCAGAGGTGAACACTGTACGTTTTATAAAATAAACAATGACGGATTTATCGATTCAACCCCTGCTGAGCTAAAGAGCCTCTCACTATTTCCACCCTTCCTGCCAATGGCCTCCAGGAATGAGAATGCTCTGGGAACTTTATGGGAGGTGAAGTCTTTCCTTAATAATACCACTGCAGTGAGCTTAGACGCTTCATGAAATATGTGCATGCAAACAACGTGTTTACACTCACATGCATTAGCAGAGGTAAACCCTCTTTAATGAAAAGAGAAATACCTCAGTATTCCCAATTCAGGTTCACTCTTATCCCCACCTACATCAACAAAGGTTACAGGCTAATTATTTTTGCATTGATTAATTAATGTAGGTGCCTTTTTTTCTATTACCCTTCCCTCTACCTGAGCCCTGTGTGTGCAAGATTTCATGAAACAAAGCAATCTGAAGCTTTAAGACTGTGAGTCCCTATTTGCATCAACTCAATTAGCATGCTATTTGGGTGTAAAAACAGGGGAGAGGGGGGGTGAACCATTCAATTAGAATTCTATCACCAAACCAATTCCATTCCCAGTGTGTGTATTTTCGTGTGTGTGTTTCTCGAGCAACGATGTGTTTCGTTGTGTGTCGACATGTCATTTCCAGCCAAGCGCGTGAAGATGGATGAGGGAGGGATGAATCTCGTCTCTCCCGCACTGATAGGAACACACCATCGAGCACATTCACACAAACACACACACACACACAAACGCGATGCACAGGCTTGGCTGCTCTTCCTAATGTAATGGAAATGTTACCAGCAACCCAATGAGACGTTGTGACAGGCAGGGGAGGGAGATGATCAAATACTGAATGATAATTAAAAATGAACACTCTTTCTCACAGGGGGCGAGGGTGATAACTCCACAGACAGGGTGCGAAGCGACAGAGGTCGTGGTGAGTGAACTGCAACCTGCACCAATATCATACCAAAGTCAAGGAAGGGCTCAGCAATTCAAAGATAAAGGATTCACTCTAATGGAAGGAGGAGAAAAAACAAAAACAGCCAGGAAACAAAATTGAGATGGATGTGGAGAGTATTATATACAAAGATGGTAAACAGATAAATGGAGAGATGCTAGAAAATGCAGAGAAAACCACAAAGGACATTTTCTAACGTAGAACAACTGAGCTCCCTCCCACTTAATAACCTCTGTTTATTCCTTGGATAGAGGGCAGAGGGACATTAACTAAGTCAAAAGAGTCAAACATCATGTGGTCAGCTCTAGGAGGAGATTAGCAAAGATGAGGGGAAGTTACATTTGTTGGTCTTTGGGAATTGACAACCTTTGAGAGGTTAATAAACAGCTTTGGCTTTAAGACGCATGGCTGGGCAAACAGGGATGGTTCTATAACTGACAAAGGAAGCCCCAATGTGCCACATTATGTTTAACCATAACTGTTTTTAGAATATCCAATAGCTTACGATGCCCATCTCCCCTAAAACAATTGTATCTCTCTCTCTGCATGGCATAACAATGTTTTTGGGTGGAATTAGTTTTGCCCGTGTTAGAGTCATTTCAGCTAAGCTATCAGAATGTCCTCTGGTAATATTGGTGGGAAATATAAATATCCAACGGCTTTGCAAAAATCTGTAAAGCTTTTATTCCATTTGGCTGGATAAAACCATGACCTTTGGTTCTTCACTACCTAGTACCATTTTCGTTAATTGCAATAATGGAAAGACAATTTCATTTAGGGAAAGCTATTTTAGTCCAACACCATACACTGCTAACTATTATTCAAACATTCACACGAACACATATTTTCTGTGTGCACACATGCATTCCTACGTGGACTGCTGCCCCAGTTCAGGGCAATAGTTATGCTAATGAGCATCCACACACACACACACACACACACACACACACACACACACACACACACACACACACACACACACACACACACACACACACACACACACACACACACACACACAGTATTCATTACATGGCCATGGACCCTTCCCTGAAATATTTCCACCAGTCATTCAATCAAATAAGTGTATAGGTATGAGGGACCGGTGTGAGGGAGTGTGTATGTGTGCATGGTCCACTGAGATGCTGTAGTCAGCCTATCACGTTCACTGCTAACTCAATAATCCACCAAGATGACAACAATCAATCAGGAATAGAAAGGCCTCTGCCCACCCAGACACACATACGGGCGCACACACATACACAATCACACAAACCCATGTGGCACAATTAGCCCGCAATTCATAGGAAGCAGGTTACAGGAGAGTGGGGTAGAATTTGATCAAAAGATACCAATGCTCTTCCAGGAATAGAGTGCCGGCTACATAACGGCCCGTAAAAGCCTCCCACCGAGCTCCCGCAGCACAAATGACTCCCTCTAGGGTGACGGAATCTCTTAAGTGTGTATTTTGGTTTTGTGTGTGTGTATATGTGGAGAAGCATGTTGCCCGCACATACCACTCCTCCCACCATAAATACTCAGCAATTAGGGGATGGTACGACAGCAGGATGCAACAAGCCCCTCTTTCAGCTTCACCCATCCTTTGTTGTTCTGTTCTCTTCTCTCTTGTCAGTTGTTATTTACCATTAATTATTCTCTCCGTTAGCAATCTGATACAACAAGTATTGTAGATCTCAAATCGTGCTGCTACTGTGAGATGGTTTTAGCATGTGTATATTTGTTCAGTTTCTAGCAAGTGTCAAGGAACAGCATTGGACTTTATAGCATAGTGGCCAAACCATTACTACAAAACCGTAAATACAACCTTCCTGTACATCACACCAGTTTGGCCCAAAAGGTTTCACCATTGACTTACATTGGCGAGGACACAGCAGGTTTTTCTATTTTTTTGAGGAATACCTATTTCCAAGTAAGAACAATTGATAGCCCTTTTTTAAACATAATGTCAGAACAATTGTAAAAAATAAATAAATAACCAAACTTGGTTATTATCCGAGGAAAAAGGAACTGTCATTATGTAAAGAAACGGGGAAGATGGGAGACAGGTTACGTCAAAGACTAGTGCACGTTGCTCAATGGGCCCGTCAGATGCCGAAGGTTCAAGTAAATCTTGGCTTTCTGCACCACTAAGCAACTTTCATATGAATGAACTGCCTCTAGCCCGGTATCCAGTTCTGTTAATACATCCATGGTTTCTAGAAATGTGGGTATAAACAAGCAGAGATACCCTAAGAGATAAATAATTCACAGTTAGACAGCCTTAAATTATAATCCCTTCTTTCCTCAACACCGAAATTGAGGACATCAAATGTCCAAAAACATTTTAATCAACCCCACCTTCTTCAACATGAAATGAAGAAAGAGTGATACGAAGGGAGCCACACATAAAAGAGTGACGAGCGGATCAGAGTGAATGTTTCTGAGAGGAAAAACATGTTTGATCCTCATCATTTGATAGCTCATTAAGAGCTGCATGCATGCGTGCTCACGATAAGTGTCTGAAATGCAAGAAAAAGAGTCTAAGCCTCCAACTGGGACATCAAGTAGAGACCAAAACATGTAGCAGAGTGGCTCTGACAGTTTATTATTAGTGCCTTGACTGTGTTGTCACAAGTAAGTGAAATGCAGTATTGAGACACACTCCTGTCGAGGTGTTAAGACCTGATGACACACAGGGAGAGGATGGATGTGACTGGTGACACTCATTTTCTCAGCTCTCCACATCAACCTGCAGATACTATAAATCACATCAGTGTTTATCTCTTTCTGCGCACGTCGTCTGTAAAATCTCCTCTGATAACATGTTACTGAATGTGTCATCAGTATCAGTGATTCAAAAAGGATGTCTGTGCAATATGTGTGTGTTCTGAAGGACTTTAGGCTGCATGAGTCAGTCTCTTTTACGTTGAAGCATATATCTCTGACTCACAGTCAGGCAGAAGGACGTCATTGAGGAGGAGATGAGGGTTGAATTACTACCACCACTTCATCTCCTGTTTTTGTAACTCAATGGACTGGCTAATGTGCCAATTTAACTTAGATGCATTAGCCAATGAGGCCAAGCCTGATAAAATGAAATGATTCAGGAGGTTCAATTTGCATTAAATATCCCAATTACCATTCCTGTTTCATATGCGTCTGCACCTGGTAAACACACTTTACTGCCTGCTGGGTGTCACTGGGAGTAAAACATGGCACATTATAAAAAAGCCATTCAGATTGATTCACAGCTTGCCATTTCTACTGTCTTTATCTTCATATAGCTTTGACATAGCATTTTTGTTGTGATTTTCCACAGGGATATGGAAATTACCTGGCAGTTACTCCACTTCTAAGAGTACTTGTGAGCCCTTTAAATTAATGTTTCCAAAATCAGCTGTTGAGATCCCCCAGGGCAACGCAACAGCAAGTCTAAGGGGTTGGCAGATGGTTAACAGGATAGGAAATCTGAAAATATCTTTGCTACATGAACTGGTAATTTCTTTACAGTTATCTCTTTGCATATTTTGCTTGGCACTTATTAGAGCTCTAAGAATAATTGAAGTAACAACAAAGAAGAGAAAAAAAATAGAAGGTACAGCTTTTCTCTGATCAAGGGTACTCTTGGTACCTGGGTGTCAAGGAGAATCTATTTAGTCTACTTAGGTTACATTTTACTGAACAACTCTTTAATAGAGTGGTCCTGAATTATCAGAGTGTAACTCTGTATCAGCTCTTAACAATTGGTCACAATCACTGTGTAAATATTTTAGGAAATTAGTTTCGGTAACACTTTATATTAAGGTACACAAATTAACCATCAACTACTTGTTAATTAACATGCATATTAGCAGTATATTGGCTCTTTATTAGTCATTATAAAACACGTATTAATGCCTTATTCTACATGACCATACTCTACAAGTAATACGCCATTAGTTGAGAGTTTTCTCAATAACCCTCTAATTAGTGCTATTTATTGCAAGTAAGGAAGTTGTTGTACATGAGTTTGGGTCTTAATATGCTCTGCTCAATATGGGCCTAATAAAGGCAGTAGTAGCACAAGAATAGTAAATTCTCCCATAATAACACTTAACAAATATGATCTATTCTTATGTAACAAGACATGAACTATA